>NW_021639854.1:451808-455787 GCF_002087225.1 Trypanosoma theileri | reverse complement strand
AAAAATGAACACACAAGATACACAAGGTGTATCGGAAGCGCAAAAGAGAAACACACAGCTGCACATAACGTGCAATGAAATCATAATGAAACACACACAAAAGGAAAAAACAAACAATATAATGAAAACAAAACAAAAAGAAAGCTGTGATCACCATGTGAATATGTTCAGGAGGCAAGAACACAATTCCCTGCAGTAGGTGTGTGTGTGTGTGTGTCTTTCGTACAGGGCAACCAGCGGGAATGATGCACACAAACATGATGACAGTCACACACACACACACAAAGGGAAGGAGAAGGAAGGTTGGTAGTGTGCCTGTTTGTGTGTCTTGAACCCCCTGCCATTCTTCACATTTCAGTCACAGTCATTAAAACATGTTGGGGAAATATCCCATTCCCATGGGTAAAAGCAATAGTTAGTAATATCACGGAACACACACACATACACACTTCACTAGGCGGGCACAGTAAATGTCGGCAAAGCAGAGCCCAGATAATGCCAACAAACAAAGAGAACACTCCCTTACAAAATAATGGTTTGTCTTCTGATGAGCGCCATAGGGAGTACAGTAGATTCGTTCAGCAAAAAAGTGTAAATAAGAGACTCATCAAACAGGATAATAATATTTTTAAAAAGTTCGGTTATTCAACCAAAAAAAGAACAATGCTCTTACAATGCATCCGTATCCACTTAACCAAAGATTAACTGTGCAGCTGCGTCACGGGAACACCGATCAGCACACGAGAGTGCAGCCCAGCACACACATCAGAACAAGAATCAGCGATAAGGGACTGTGCACCAATGCAGGACTGCTGCTGCTGTCACCTAAACCGTTCAACTCCTTATTTTCTTTTGGTGATGTCTCACTTTCACTTCCTGTCATCGTCGTATTGTTGTTCGTTTGAGCCGTCTCCTGAATTTCACGATCCAGTTCTGCTTTTATGTTCGGGTACTCTTGGAAAATATTATTAATGATTCTTTGAAGACCCTCTGCTGCAGCGGACGCAGCTACCGCCTGTTGCTTGGCCATCTCCACTACTCTCAAATTAATTGAGTCGCTATCGACACGTTCAAGGAAAGACTCCACATCCTTCGCTTTTTTCATGTACTCTTCAGCCAATTTCTTTTCTTTTTGGCTTTCCTCTGAGTGACTCGGTTCACCTTTTTGTTTGAGTTTTTCAGCAGCACCCTGAAGTTGTACTGTCAAGGTTTTCAGTTGCTCTGACATTTGCATAAATTCTTCCAACAAATTATTTGTTTTTGTAGCAATCGAATTCGCGTTGGCAGCAGCTTCAGTGGCCTCTCTTACTGTACCTTTTGCCTTCCTTAACAACTCTTTCAATTTACCCTGATTCTCACTCACGTTTTCAGTCATACCCATAATATTTGGTGCTGCAGCTTCTATAATAACCTTTTCATCTTCACGGGCTTTATTTACTGCATTCTGAGCACGTTCAGCTGTTGTTTTGCACTCTTCCCTTGCTTTGTTCAGTAAAGCAGCTGCACTTTCTTTCTTACTTTTCCCCTTTTCCATCTCAGATGTCAATTCTCTCATTCGCTGTAAAATATTCTTTTCCTCAGAATCGGTGGAGGCTACATCACTTTCCGCATATGCCACACACACACAGCACTGCAGAAGTACCAACAGGTACACCACACGGCGCAGTTGGACGAACATCGTTGTCATGATTGTCACTGTGGGTTGCTTGGGTCTGTGGTANACGGAACACACACACACACTTCACTAGGCGGGCACAGTAAATGGCGGCAAAGCAAAGCCCAGATAATGCCAACAAAGAAAGAGGACACTCCCTTACATAATAATGGTTTGCCATGTGGTATGAGTGCCATAGGGAGTACAGTAAATGTGTTCAGTAAAAAAGTGCAAATAAGAGATTTATCAAACAGGATAATAATATTAAAAAAAGGTGTAATATTCAACAAAAATGAACAGTGATCTTACAATTTATCCATATCCACTCAAACAAAGGTTAACTGTGTAGCTGTATTACGGAAACAACGATCAGCAAACGACAGTGCAGCCCAGCACACACATCGAAACAAGAAGCAGCAATAAGGGACTGCGCACCAATGCAGGACTGCTGCTGCTGTCACTTAAATGTGTAACATTCAAAGGGACGGTTCCCTTTAAATCATTGATAGACGTGTCATTTGACGGTAGGGAATTCGAAGAAATAACAGAAGATGGCTTGTTTTGATGTACCAAATTTCTTGGTGAAGGGGAAGAGTTGGGTGCTTCATTTACTTTGTCAACACTCTCATTTCTGTTCTTATTTTCTATCTTCACATTTTCCTTATTTGTTTGTTGCTGACTTTCTGTCACTATTTTGTGTGCTTTAGTTTGTGGGCTCTCATTGGTCGTGTGACTTGTGTTATTATTGTTTCTCGTATTCTTCATTTGCTCAAATGCATTATCTTCCACCACTGACTCAACTGTTCTCTCAGCCTTTACCAACTGAGCATCTGCTAATGACGCCGTATCACTTCTCATGTTTGCTGGCCCTCCTCCGTTAGTTATGTCTTCCTTTGTTAACTTTTCTACTTCTAATAGCTTTTTTTTCTGTATTTCTTTTTCCACAGCCTTCTTTGCCTCCGCAATAGCAGCATTTAGTCCATCAAGTTTCTCTTTCACAAGTTGTGGGGCTTGAGCAGCTGATCTTGCTTTTACTTCTTCACTCTCAATCTTCTGCGTGGCGTCCTTTCCATCAGATTTCATCTTCTTGACTACATTGTTTGCTTTCTCTTTAGCATTAAAACCTTTAAGGTACTTTTCGCTAAAAGACGCCGCCACTGCAGGATTTACAGAATTATCAAAGCTCACTGACTTCATGTACTCATCCAACAATTTCTGCAGATTACCGGCCATCGAACTCAGTTATGTAGCTGTACTATGAGACTTGGTAGCTTCTTCACGTGCCTTTGCACATAATTTGATTGCTTCAGCGGCTCCAACCTTTGCCTTCTCTCCTGCATCATTGGCACCATCTACAGCTTTCTTCCACGGCTGCATCATCTCTTCTTTCTCTTTACCATCCACATACTTCATTAGATCATCATCATTCTTACTATATCCTTCAATCTCCTTCGCAAACTCACTAGCCTTCTCAGCGTCGTTCACAGCAACTTTGACAGCTTCAGTGCACTTTACCCTTGCATCATTTGTTATTGCGATAATCCTTTCACCTTCGCTTGCCGTTTCTAAAATTTTGGAGGTCAAATCATCAACTTTATCAGCAACAGACTTCTCGTGAGTTCCCCCTATGAGTGTAGCATTATTAGCATATGCCACAACCGCACAGCACTGCAGAAGTACCAACAGGTACACCACGCGGCGCAGTTGGACGAGCATCGTTGTCATGATTGTCACTGTGGGTTGCTTGGGTCTGTGGTAACAAGGAAGAAGAGAAAAAGAAACAAAGAACACAAAGAGCAGTGCAAACACAACATCTATGCACAGACACACAGGAAAAGCAGCGCAGTACATGAAGCACAAAGAAGAATAAGGGAAAAGAAAACAAGAAGAATTATTCCCATCAGGTTCAGAACAAACCACACCCATGTGACTGCACTCCACAGACACACAGACGTGTCTCTTACCAAACCCCAATACAATTAAAACACGTGTATATATATAAACAAACATATATATAAATAAAAAAAAAACAATAAATTATTTCATTCCTTCTTTGGGAGCCTGCATCACCCAAGCAAGTACATTTGGTACAAATGAGTATGCAGTCAAATGCCAAAGGATATAGTTACAGTGAGGGAAGGGGAGACAAAACAAAAACTTACACAGTGAATTCAATTACAAGAAAAAAAACAAGCACACACAATAGAGGGGAACAGTATATATATCAATTCTTCTGCAGATGGCTGCGCACACTCGCAGGTGCAGCACAACAGTCCACCATCACAGCAGCACACTACACATGTGCACGGGAACAACCAATGCTGC
>NW_021639854.1:449861-451800 GCF_002087225.1 Trypanosoma theileri | reverse complement strand
CATTTGGTACAAACGAGTATGCAGTCAAACTCCAAAGGATATAGTTACAGTGAGGGAAGGGAGGGGAGACAAAACAAAAAAAATTACACAGTGAATTGAATTACAAGAAAAAAAAAACAAGCACACACAAGAGAGGGGAAGAGTATATATATATCAATTCTTTTGCAGATGGCTGCGCACACTCGCAGGTGCAGCACAACAGTCCACCATCACAGCAGCACACCACACATGTGCACGGGAACAACCAATGCTGCAGAAGGGAAACAAAAGTATATAAGCGAGGGGTAGCGCACAGAACCCCAGCAAAGAAAAATAATTAAAAAACAAGAAAAAATGCCTATAAGGCTAATAGACCTCAATGAACCCCAGTCAAGCAATCATCAAACTGCCAGTGCGTCCCTGCAGTGCAATATCAATCAACCCACGGGCCATGCAGAGAAACAAACACGCAAAGAATATAGAGGGATTCACCTTCGCCATGCACACGTCCACCAGCAGCTTCCATTAGAACACCGCAGTGCAGCCCAGCACACACATCAGAACAAGAAGCAGCAATAAGGGACTGTGCACCAATGCAGGACTGCTGCTGCTGTCACTTGACTGTGTGATACTTGCACGCGAGTCAGCCCCTGGCACTTTTTCCGGAGTCAAAGTACTACTTATTCCAATGATAGCTTCGACCTGATTTATAACAGTTTCAAGCTTTCTCATTGCTCTTTCTGCATGAACAGCCTGTAAATTGGTCTCCCTTTCAGATAGCAGACACTTTTTACCGGCATCAATAACACTAGGTACGACATCGTGTGCTTTTTGCTGTTTCTGCTTGCTCTCGTCAGCGATCTTCCTTTTTTCTGTCATTTTAGGTTCGTTTAGTCCTGCCTCATCAATTGCACTTGTATATCTCGTCAACGCAGCCCTATGAGCCCATACCAAACTGTTTAATTTGTCATACGCATCATAACAGGACTTTCCCAACTCCTTTGCAGCGGACGCTGAACTTCTTGCATTTTTAACAGCAACCTGAGTATTCTTTACTGCTTCTGAAGCACTTTTCAGCAGCTCTTCAGTTAAACTATCACCAACAGCACCTTTACTCTCAACAGGGACATCATTATTCTTCCTTATTGCAGCTTCAATCACTTGGCGCATTTGTGTAACTTCATTAGCAGCAGATTTAGCAAGTTCAGCATGCTCTTTCCATAATTTCAATTTACTATCCAGTTCACTTATATTCTGTAGTGCTTCTTTGAGTGTGGCATCCATCATACCTTCCACCTCCTTTAAACTATTTTCCTTCCTTGAAACAACATCTTGTGCAGATTCCTTCGTATCTTCAGCGTAAGCCACACACACACAGCACTGCAGAAGTACCAACAGGTACACCACGCGGCGCAGTTGGACGAACATCGTTGTCATGATTGTCACTGTGGGTTGCTTGGGTCTGTGGTAACAAGGAAGAAGAGGAGGAGAAAAGAGACGCACATTTAACACACAAGACAGAGGGCACACAGCACCACAGAGAGAGAGAGAGAGAGTACACATCACAACAGCAATCAAACACAACACAGTGAGGGGAGCAACAGTAAACCACTCACACACTACAGAGCCAGACTAGAGGCCAACGCACACTACAAAACAAAAACACAAAGAGGAGAAACAACAGTGCACAGAACGCAATACCAGAATCATCGTGGGGTTTGATGATGATTGGGCCAGCACTAGGAATGCAGATCATGTTGAGCTCATACACCAACAGAAATAAAACACCGCAAACACACACTGGTATCGCATATACAGAAGGACAGTGAACACAGCACACAGCAGAAACCACAAGGGACCACATCAGCCCCACCGCAACTACACTGAGTCACCTATCCCACTGCTTTCATCTTGCCTCAGTGGGTATCCTGTGGAGCAGCATCGATTTATACAGCCGCCA
>NW_021639854.1:446067-448193 GCF_002087225.1 Trypanosoma theileri | reverse complement strand
GTTCATTCTGCTGCTGTTGGGCAGTTGTATGGCTTCCCGTCTCAGTTTGTGCGGTATTGGTATTCTGGTTTCTTGTATTTTCTTCATTCTGTTTAGTTGGAAATGTACCGTTCGACTCCTTATTTTCGTTTGGCGTCTTATTACCTTCACTTCCTGTATTCGTCGGATTGGCGTTTGCTTGAGCCCTTTCCTTAATTTCACGATCCACCTCTTCTTTTATTTGTGGGTACTTTTTGAAAATTTCATCAATCATTGGTTGAAGACGGACTGCAGCATCAGAGGCATCTTTCGCCTGTTTCTCGGTCTTCTTCGCCACCTCGTTGGCACTTGGAATGGCATATTCGGCACCTGTAACGGTACGCTCCAGTTCCCCCGCTTTTTCCATGCACTCTTCAGCCATTTTCTTCGTTTCTTTCTTTTCAATGTGTTCTGTAGCAGTTTCCTTAACTTCCTTTACGAGTACGTGCAATTCCTTTGTAACTCTCTGCATTGAACTCACCAAATCCATTGTTGCTGTAGCTATCAACTTCGCGTTGTTAGCGGCTTCTTCGGCCTCTTTTGCTGCATCTACTGCCTTCTTTAACAACTCTTTTGACTCATTCTTCTTTTCCAAATTTTCAGTCTTACGTATTTCTTCCAATAAGGGCTTCAAAAGCTCTCCAACTTCACGCGCATTATCCGTTGCATTCTTAGTACGATTCAAAGCTTTACGGCAATTACTCTCTGTGGCCATAAATACCGCGATATTTTCATTAAAGCTGTATTTCCGGGAATCCATCTTCTTAGTCATTTCGTTGAGCATCTCCGTAGGATCACTTTCCTTGGGTGTCACAGCCTTAGTACCACTTTCCGCATATGCCACACACACNCACACATCAGAACAAGAAGCAGCAATAAGGGACTGTGCACCAATGCAGGACTGCTGCTGCTGTCACTTAACTGAGTAACATTCAAATGGATTGAATCTAAAGAAGAGGAATTAGTCGGCATATTTTGTGATGGCGAAGTTCCAGTAGCAGATGAATGACTGTCAGTCGGAGTCTTGCTCTGAGAACTTTTATTTTCTTCTTGGGTTTCAACTTTACTTTCTTCATTTTCTTTCCCCGCTATCATCTTGTCAACCCCTTCTTCTGGCAATTCATTCTTTGGAGCATCCTGCAGTGAATCCGTTGTTGAGTCTTCACGGTTAAGACCATGATTCCCAAAATTCCTCTTTGAATTCTTTCTCTGCCAATTCCAGCCCCACTTTCAAAAAATTTGCGAACTTCTCCGCCCTCTCCGCAGCGTCGAAGGCCCTTTTGACGCTCAATTTCTCTTCTGCAACGAAGGCCTGAATGGATTCACCTTCTCTAGTGCTGGCGACAGCCAAATCCTCCATTACCGAATATCTCTTGGACGGCAAATTAAAAAATGCAGGAGAATTCAAAAATCCAATAGCACTGGGGACAAGAGTATTAGAAAGTTTTTCCATCTCAGCTAATGTCTTTTTAACTGCTTCAGCCGCCTTTCTTGTCTTCGTCGCCGCTAACTTGACATTAGAAGCGGCATCTTTACCTTCTTGTAGTGCAGCCTCCTCCTTCTTCCGCTGTTTTTCCGTCTCACCGGGACCGGTATAACTGGCAAACGGACCCTTCGCCTCTTCCCTTGCATCAACGAGCTCCTTCAGTTGCTCCAAAGCCTTTTCAGCACGGGAAGAATTATCATTACATGCCTTAACTTCTTCCTTCAAAGGACGAAGTTTTTCTTCCGCATCACTCTTTAGTTCTCTCAACCGTTGCGGCACCTCCCTAAATTGTTTTTCCATCTTTTTAACATCATAGTTCTCACTTTCTGCTTATGCCACACACACACACAGCACTGCAGAAGTACCAACAGGTACACCACGCGGCGCAGTTGGACNGTGGCTGCGATGCCTGGACACAGTCCAATCCACTCCAAGGTTAACAACGGAAAATCACTGTGTACTGAACGTGCTGTGCCCATATCTTTATTCTTGATGTCCGTGCAGCAGTTTGTTTATAATGAAAATAGGAATCATTCCATAAAAATGAACACACAAGATACACAAGGTGTATCGGAAACGCAAAAGAGAAACACACAGCTGCACATAACGTGCAATGAAATTA
>NW_021639854.1:443750-443845 GCF_002087225.1 Trypanosoma theileri | reverse complement strand
ACACACAGACGTGTCTCTTACCAAACCCCAATACAATTAAAACCCGTTTATATATATGAACACATATATATAAACAAAAAAAATTATTTCACTCC
>NW_021639854.1:440099-441256 GCF_002087225.1 Trypanosoma theileri | reverse complement strand
AACAAGAAGCAGCGATAAGGGACTGTGCACCAATGCAGGACTGCTGCTGCTGTCACTTAACTGTGTATTATTAATTGAGATTGAATCTGTAGAAGGACGTTCAGTTGGCATATTTTGTGATGGCGAAGTTCCAGTAGCAGATGAGTTACTGTCAGTTGGAGGATTGCTCTGAGAATTCTGATTTTTGTCTTGTGTCTCATCTTTGCTTTCTTTATTATTTTGGCCCTCAGAGCCCTGTCCATTCTGCTGCTGTTCGGCAGTTGTATGGCTTCCCTTCTCAGCTTGTGCGGAATTGGTATTTGGGTTCTTTATCGCCTCTTCGTTCTGCGTAGTTGAAACTGTACCGTCCACCTCCTTATTTTCCTGTGATGATGTCTCCTTAATTTCACGTTCCAGTTCTGTTTTTATATCTGGGAAAAGTTGTAAAGTATCATTAATGATTTTTTGAAGAGTAAATGCTGCAACAGAGGCGTCTTCCACCTGTTCCTTGGCCTCCTGCGCTAAACTGTCAGCACTTGCAGTGACCTTACTGACTTCGTCAAGGAAAGAATCCACTTCCTTTACTTTTTCCATACAAACTTGAGCCAACCTCTTTACTTCTGACTGACTCGTTTCACTTTTCATATTAACGTGGTCTCCAGCAATTCTTTCAAGAAGAATATTTGCCTCAAGCAAATCACCTTCCCCCTTTAAAATTGCAGCCGCAGAATTGCTTGTTTTGTTAGCTATCAAATTTGCGTTGGCAGCGGCATCAGTGATCTCTCTTTCTGCACTTACTGCCTTCTTTACCGCCTCTTTCAATTCACTCTTTATCTCATTCACATTTTCAGATAGACGCAAAGCACGGCTTGTAACATCCGAAACAAGCTGTCCAAGTTCATTGGCCTTATTTGCTGCATTCTTTGCACGGTTTGACGCTTCTCTCCATTCTTCCTGTACGGTGTTTACTGACGCAAGGATAATCTTCACATCATTGTTCTCCTTCTCCATCTTAGCTTTCAATTCATTCAATTTCTGTAAAATATTCTTTTCCTCAAAATCTTGGGACGCCGCACCATTATCCGCATATGCCACACACACACAGCACTGCAGAAGTACCAACAGGTACACCACGCGGCGCAGTTGGACGAACATCGTTGTCATGATTGTCACTGTGG
>NW_021639854.1:438044-439409 GCF_002087225.1 Trypanosoma theileri | reverse complement strand
CGGCCAGTGCGTCCCTGCGCTGCAATATCACCTAACCCACGGGCCATGCAGAGAAACAAACACGCAAAGAATATAGAGGGATTCACCTTCGCCATGCACACGTCCACCAGCAGCTTCCATTAGAACACCGCAGTGCAGCCCAGCACACACATCCAAACAAGAAGCAGCAATAAGGGACTGTGCACCAATGCAGGAATGCTGCTGCTGTCACTTAACTGTGGAATATTAATAGATATTGAATCTGTAGAAGGAGAATTAGTTGGCGTATTTTGTGATGGCGAAGTTCCAGTGGCAGATGATTGACTGTCAGTAGGATGATTGCTCTGAGAATTTCGATTTTCTTCTTGTGTTTCAACATTGCTTTCTTCATTATTTTGACCCTCGGAGCCATGTTCACTCTGCTGCTGTTGGTCAGTTGTATGGCTTCCCGCCTCAGCTTGTGCGGAATTGGTATTCGGGTTCTTTATCTCTTCTTCATTCTGTTTATTTGGAAGTGAACCGTCCACCTCCTTATTTTCGTTTGGTGTCTCACTTCCACTTTCTGTATTCGTTGGATTGGCGTTTGTTTGAGCCGCCTCATTACGTTCTCGTTCAAGCTCTTCTTTCATCTGTGGATAATGTTTGAAAGCTTCATTAATTAATTCTTGAAGAAAACCTGCTTCAATGGAGGCTTCTTCCGCCTGTCTCTTGGTCTCTTCCGCCACCTTGGGAGCACTTTCAATGACCGCTTTGACACCTTCAAGAGGAGCCTTTAGATCCTCCGCTTTTTGCATGCACTCTTCAGCCAATTTTTTTACTTTTTCATTTTGAATGTGTTCTTCAGCAATTTTTTTTATCCGGTCCGCTAGTATTTGCAATCCCATTGTACGATCCTGCATTACACTCACCGAATACGTTGTTTCTGCAGCTATCGACTTCGCCTTGTCAGCGGCATCTTTGGCCTCTCTTTGTGCATCCACTGCCTTCCTTAACAATTCTTTTGATTCACTTTCCTCCTTACTCACGTTTTCAGTGTTACGTATTTCTTTCAATAAGGACCTCAAAAGCTCATAAACTTCACGCGTATCATTCGTTGCATTCTTAGCACGATTTAAAACTTTTTTGCAATCATTCTCTGCTGATATTAAAAACTGAAGATTATCATAAAACATATATTTCTGCGATCCTATCTCTCTAATCATTTCGTTGAGAATCTCTGTAGGATCATTTTCCATAGGTGTCACAGCTTTAGTACCACTTTGCGCATATGCCACACACACACAGCACTGCAGAAGTACCAACAGGTACACCACGCGGCGCAGTTGGACGAACATCGTTGTCATGATTGTCACTGTGGGTTGCTTGGGTCTGTGGTAACAAGGAAGA
>NW_021639854.1:435865-437026 GCF_002087225.1 Trypanosoma theileri | reverse complement strand
GGTGGTCACCTCGGTCACTTTAGTTTCTTCGGTCACTTCGGGTTCTTCAGTCACGTCGCGTACTTCGGGAACTTTGGGTTCTTCGGCGGCGTTGGTCACTGCGGGTTCTTCGGTCACTTCGGGCGCTTTGGTCACTTCTTCAGGAGTTCGAATCTCTCTTACTTCTTGCGAATCATTCTCTGGTACCTTTGACGTGGTTTTAGAACTTATTTGAAAGAGAGCTTCGACCCGATGTATAAGATTTTCAAGCTTTCTCATTTTGTTTTCCGCACTTACAGCTTGCGAATTCGCCTCCCTCTCAAACTGAAAACACTGTTTACCGGCGTGAATGGCACGCTCCTTGAGTGTCTCTGCCTTTTTCCGTTTCCTCTCGCTCTTTCGAGCGACCATCTTTTGTTTGGTCATGTTGACTTCCTGCTCTTTTGTATCATTAATTGCAATTAAATATCTCTCCAACGCAGGCTTATGAGCCCATATTAAACTGCTTAAATTGTCATACGCCTCATAAAAAGAATTGCCCAACTCCCTTAGCGTGGACGCTGATCCTCTCATATCGCCAACAGCATTTTTGACTTTTTGCACTGCATCTGTAGCATTCTTCAGCAACCCTTCAGTTAGATTCCCAGCGAGATCGCTTACATTCAGAGTAGCCGTTCTTTTCTTCTTTATCACAGTTTCAATCTGTTGGCAAATATTATCGGCTTCTTCTGCAGCAAATTTGGCAAGTTCAGTATTCTTACTGAATAATTTCCTTTCACGCCTAAATTTTCGTAAGTTAATAAATGTGTTATTACGTGTGGCATTAAGATGATCTTCAATCTCCCTTAATCTTTTTTCCTTGCTTAATACGTCTTCTGCAGATTCTTTCGCATTTTGCGCATATGCCACACACGTACAGAAGTGCAGAAGTACCAACAGGTACACCACGCGGAGCAGTTGGACGAACATTGTTGTCATGATTATCACTGTGGGTTGCTTGGGTCTGTGGTAACAAGGAAGAAGAGGAAAAGGAGAAAAGAGACGCACATTTAACACACAAGGTGGAGGGCACCACATACACACACACAGAGAGAGAGAGAGAGAGTGCACATTACAAAGCAGCAATCAAACACAACCCAATGAGGGAGCAACAGTAAACCACTCACACACTACAGAGCCAGA
>NW_021639854.1:434134-434436 GCF_002087225.1 Trypanosoma theileri | reverse complement strand
TGTGTGTCTTGAACCTCCTGTCATTCTTCACATTTCAGTCACAGTCATTAAAACATGTTGGGGAAATATCCCATTCCCACAGGTAAAACCAATAGAGTTATTAATATCACGGAACACACATACACACACTTCACTAGGCGGGCACAGCAAATGGCGGCAAAGCAGAGCCCAGACAATGCCAACAAAGATAGAGAAGACTCCCTTACATAATAATGGTTTGTCGTCTGATGAGTGTCATAGGGAGTCCAATAGATTCGTTCAGCATAGAAAAGTGCAAATAAGAGATTCATCAAACAGGATAA
>NW_021639854.1:430904-431365 GCF_002087225.1 Trypanosoma theileri | reverse complement strand
GCTGAACTTTTTGCCTTCTTAACAGCAACCTCAGCTTTCTCTACTGCATCTGTTGCATTCTTTAGCAGCCCTGCAGTTATACTAACACCAGCAACACCTTTATTCGCAGAAGGGACACCACTATTTCTCATTGCAGCTTCAATCACCCGGCGCATGAGTGTAACTTCATCAGCAACAGATTTAGCAAGTTCAGAATGTTCCCTCCATACTTTCAACTTACTATTCAGATCACTTATATTTTTTAGTGCCTCTGTACGTATGGCTTCCATGTCACCTTCAATCTTCTTTAAACTATCTCCCCTCCTTAATACAACGTCTTTTGCAGACTCCTTCACATCTTCAGCGTGAACCACACATGTACAGAAGTGCAGAAGTACCAACAGGTACACCACGCGGTGCAGTTGGACGAACATCGTTGTCATGATTGTCACTGTGGGTTGCTTGGGTCTGTGGTAACAAGG
>NW_021639854.1:428874-429979 GCF_002087225.1 Trypanosoma theileri | reverse complement strand
TTAGAACACCGCAGTGCAGCCCAGCACACACATCGAAACAAGAAGCAGCAATAAGGGACTGTGCACCAATGCAGGACTGCTGCTGCTGTCACTTAACCGAGCAGCAATCGTACGCAAGACATCCTTTGAGTGGACAGTACCTGACGGAGTAGTTACTGCTCCATCCACATTTCCTGCTGTATGTGACCCCTCAGTTGTCTTAGGCCCTTCGGTGGTCACCTCGGGCACTTGGGGCACGTCGCGTACTTCGGGAACTTTGGGTTCTTCGCGGGCTTCAGTCATTTCAGGCTTTTTTGTGGTCACCTCGGTCACTTCGGGCACGTCGGGTGATTCGTTCCCTTCGGGCAGTTTGGTCACTTCCTCAGGAGTTCGATTATCTCTTACATCTTGCGAATCATCCATTGGTACCGTTGCCTTGGTTGGAGAACTTATTTGAAAGAGAGCTTTGACCCAATGTATACGATTTTCAAGCTTTCTCATTTTGTTTTCCGCACTTACAGCTTGCGAATTCGCCTCCATCTCAGACCCAAGAGCCTCTTGACCGGCGTAAAGGGCACGCTTCATGAGTTTCTTTGCCTTTTCCTGTTTCCTCTTGCTCTTTCGAGCGACCATCCATTGTTTGGTCATGCTGACGTTTTGCTCTTCGGCAGCAGCAATTGCAATTAAATATCTTTTCAACGCAGGCTTATGAGCCCATATCAAACTGTTCAATTTGTCAAAGGCATCATAACAAGAATTGCCCAACTCCCTTAGCGTGGACGCTGATCTTCTCAGCTTGCCAACAGCATCCCTGACCTTTTGCACTGCATCTGTAGCATTCTTTAGCAACCCTTCAGTTAGATTCCCAGCGAGATCGCTTTCATTCAGAGTGCCCGCTCTTTTCTTCTTTATCACGGTTTCAATCTGTTGGCACATATTATTGGCTTCCTCTGCAGCAGATTTGGCAAGTTCAGTATTACTACTCAATAATGTCCTTTCACGCCTCAATTTAAACAAGTTAATAAATGTGCTATTACGTGTGGCATTAATATGACTTTCAATATATCTTAATCTTTTTTCCTTCCTTAATACAACGTCTTTTGCAGATTCCTCCACACTTTGCGCA
>NW_021639854.1:427394-427674 GCF_002087225.1 Trypanosoma theileri | reverse complement strand
TCCCCTGGTACCTTTGACGTGGTTGGAGAACTTTGTATTGGAAAGAGAGCTTTGACCCGATGTATAAGACTTTCAAGCTCTCTCATTTTGTCTTCCGCACTTACAGCTTGCGAGTTTGTCACCCCCTCAGACTCAAAACACTGTTTACTGGCGCGAATAACATCATTTTTGGCATCATATGCTGCTTCCTGTTTCTTCCTGCTCTCCTCAGCGAACTTGCTTTCTTTCATCATGTCGAATTTCTGCTTTTCTGCCTCGGCAATTGCACTTAAATATGCGG
>NW_021639854.1:424110-425824 GCF_002087225.1 Trypanosoma theileri | reverse complement strand
AAGAAGTATTAGTCGGCGTGTTTTGTGATGGCGAGGATCCAGAAGCAGATGAATTACTGGGTGTTGGAGTTTTGCTCTGAGAACTATTATTATTCTCTTGTGTTTCAACATTGCTTTCTTCATTTTTATTCTCAGAGTTCTGTTGATTCTGCTGCTGTTGGGCATTTGCGTGGCTTCCCGTCTCATTCTGTTTATTTGGAAGTGCACCGTCTAACACCTCATTATTGTCCAGTGGTTCCTTACCTTCATTTGCTGTCGTGGTATCAGTTAATCTTTGATTCTCCTCCTCAATTTCACGTTCCAGATCTGCTTTAATCTGAGGGCGCCGTTCGAAAATATCATCAATGATTTTCTGAAGATACTCTGCTGCAGCGGAGGCAGCTTCCGCCTGTTTCTGGGCCTCCTCCGCTAAACTGCGAGCACTTCTAGTGTCCTCATTGACATGCTGAAGGAAAGTATCTACTTCCTTCGTTTCTTTCTTGCACTCTTTAGCCAATTGCTGTATTTTTTTCTTACCCCCTGAGAGACTCGTTTCATCTTCATTGTTAATGTAATCATCAGTAATCCACTCAACATCATCCACCACTTTAACCAAATCAATTTCCCCCTTTTGAATTTCATGCGCCAAATTGCTTATTTTTTCAGCTATCAAATTTGTCTTTTCAACGGCATTAGTGGCCTCTCTTACAGCATAAACTGCATTCCTTAACTCCTCTTTTACTTCACTCTCATTCAAACTTTCAGATGACTGCAAAATAAGGACTGAAGTATTCATAACAACGCTTTCAAGTTCTTCGGCCGTCTTTGCTGCATTCTGAGCACGCTTCGACGCTTCACTGCATTCATTCTTTACGCTTTTTAATGACACAAGGATAACATTAATTTCATCCTTCTTCTTTTCCATCTTAGCTCTCAATTCAGTCAGGTTCTGTATAATTTTCTTTTCCTCAGAATCTGTTGGGGTCGTATCACCACTTTGCGCATATGCCACACACGCACAACACTGCAGAAGTACCAACAGGTACACCACGCGGCGCAGTTGGATGAACATCGTTATCATGATTGTCACTGTGGGTTGCTTGGGTCTGTGGTAACAAGGAAGAAGAGTAAAAGGAGAAAAGAGACGCACATTTAACACACAAGGTAGAGGGCACCACACACACACAGAGAGAGAGAGAGAGTACACATCACAAAGCAGCAATCAAACACAACCTAATGGGGGATCAACAGTAAACCACTCACACACTACAGAGCCAGACGAGAGGCCAACACCGCAGGGTTCTATTCTCCCCACGCCCGGCCCCAACCGCACCGCAGTGGAGGGGTCCAGCAGCACAAAGCCCCCTTCCCACCCACAGCCCACACACAATGGCACAGACAGCCGCACACGCACACTCTCACATGCTCATATCAGAGAGGCACTGCGGCATTCCCTAAAATGTACACGGAGTCACACACCTGCAGAGAAGAGAAAAGAAAAACACAAGAAAAGAACAACAACAACAACAGGATACCAACAGCACACAAGGCACTCACAATACAATAATCACAGGTGCCACTCTCATCAGAGAAGCATCCACACACACCAGCACATCAACTCAACCCCAAAAAGGAAGAAAAAGAAAAAAAAAAAAACAGACCCATTACGTGAAGCCGAAGCGGAACAGTCTCAGTCCCTCCCCGCAGGCTGCAGTCACTCAAGCAAGCCACACAA
>NW_021639854.1:421529-423294 GCF_002087225.1 Trypanosoma theileri | reverse complement strand
CACGGAAGACACATATACACACTTCATTAGGCGAGCACAGTAAATGGCGGCAAAGCAGAGCCCAGACAATGCCAACAAAGAAAGAGGAGACTCCCATCACATAATAACGGTTTGTCGTCTGATAAATGTCATAGGGAGTCCAATAAAATCGTCCAGCATAAAAGTGCAAATAAGAGATTCATCAAACAGGATAATAATATTTTTTAAAAAAGGTCTGTTCTTCAACACAAACGAGAGTTCAGCCCAGCACACACATCGAAACAAGAAGCAGCAGTAAGGGACTGTGCACCAATGCAGGACTGCTGCTGCTGTCACTTAACTGAGTAACATTTAAAGGGATTGAAACTGAAGAAGTATTAGTTAGCATATTTTGTGATGGCGAAGTTCCAGAAGCAGATGAATGACTGGACGTTGGAGTGTTGCTCTGGGAACTATTATTATTCTCTTGTGTTGCAACATTGCTTTCTTCATTTTTATTCTCAGAGTCCTGTTGATTCTGCTGCTGTTGGGCATTTGTATGGCCTCCCATCTCATTCTGTTTATTTGGATGTGAATCGTCTAACTCATTATTATTGTGTGGTGGTTCCTTACCTTCATTTGCTGTCGTGGTTTCAGATAATCTTCGTTTCTCCTCCTCAATTTCACGATCCAGATCTGCTTTCATCTGAGGGCGCTGTCGGGAAATATCATCAATCAATGGTTGAAGACTTTTTACTGCATCGGAGGCAGCTTCCGCCTGTTTCTTAGCCTCCTCCGCTAAACTAAAAGTACTTTCAGAGACCTTTTCTAAATCCTGAAGGAAAGTCTTTACTTCCTTCGTTTTTTTATTGCACTCTTCAGCCAATTCCTTTACTTTTTCCTTTGAGCGACTCGTTTTATCTTCATCGTAAATGTGTTTATCAACAATCACCTCAACATCATATTTCGCCATTTGCAAATCTATTTCCCCCTGTCGGATTTCAAGCGCCGTATTGTTTGTTTTATTAGCTATCAGGTTCGCCTTGTTAGCGGCATCAGTGGCCTCTCTTACAGCATATAGTGCCTTCCTTAACACCTTTTTTACTTCACTCTCATTCAAATTTTCAGTTGACTGCATAATAAGGCCTGCAGTATCCACAACAACGCCTTCAAGTTCTTTGGCCGTCTTTGCTGCATTCTGAGCACGCTTTGACGCTTCACTGCATTCATTCTTTACGCTGTTTAATGACACAAGGATAACATTAATTTCTTCTTTCTTCTTTTCCATCTTAGCTGTCAAACCACTCATTTCCTGTAAGATATCCTTTTCATCAGATGTCAAAAGTTCATCATCACCTTGCGCATATGCCACACTAGTACAGCAGTGCAGAAGTACCAACAGGTACACCACGCGGCGCAGTTGGACGAACATCGTTGTCATGATTGTCACTGTGGGTTGCTTGGGTCTGTGGTAACAAGGAAGAAGAGGAAAAGGAGAAAAGAGACGCACATTTAACACACAAGGTAGAGGGCACACACACACACAGAGAGAGAGAGAGAGAGTACACATCACCGATCTTTATACCAAAATAAAAATGTAAAAAAAGAGTGACTGCGTGAGGCAGACACAATAATAGAGCAAAAGAAAGAAAAAAAGAAATTAATTACTGACTGTAGCTGCGATGCCTGGACACAGTCCAATCCACCCCAAGGTGAACAACGGAAAATCATTGTGTACTGAACGTGCCGTGCCCATATCTTTATTCTTGATGTCCCTGCAGCAGTTTGTATATAATGAAAAAAAAAG
>NW_021639854.1:419568-421157 GCF_002087225.1 Trypanosoma theileri | reverse complement strand
AGGTAAAACCAATAGAGTTATTAATATCACGGAACACACATATACACACTTCACTAGGCGGGCACAGTAAATGGCGGCAAAGCAGAGCCCAGACAATGCCAACAAAGAGGAGACTCCCTTACATAATAATGGTTTCGTCGTCTGATAAGTGCCATAGGGAGTCCAATAGATTCGTTCAGCAAAAAAGAGCTGGACAAAAAAATTTATCGAGCTGAAAAACAAAAAAAAAAAGGCCAATATCCAAACAAGAAGAAATGTGCTCTTACAATGCATCCATATCCACTCAAACAAAGATTAACTGTGCAGTTGCACCACGGGAACAAAGATCAGCAAACGAGAGTGCAGCCCAGCACACACATCAAAACAAGAAGCATCAATAAGGGACTGTGCACCAATGCAGGACTGCTGCTGCTGTCACTTAACTGAGTAACATTTAAAGGGATTGAAACTGAAGAAGTATTAGTTAGCATATTTTGTGATGGCGAAGTTCCAGAAGCAGATGAATGACTGGACGTTGGAGTGTTGCTCTGGGAACTATTATTATTCTCTTGTGTTGCAACATTGCTTTCTTCATTTTTATTCTCAGAGTCCTGTTGATTCTGCTGCTGTTGGGCATTTGTATGGCCTCCCATCTCATTCTGTTTATTTGGATGTGAATCGTCTAACTCATTATTATTGTGTGGTGGTTCCTTACCTTCATTTGCTGTCGTGGTTTCAGATAATCTTCGTTTCTCCTCCTCAATTTCACGATCCAGATCTGTTTTCATCTGAGGGCGCCGTTCGAAAATATCATCAATGATTTTCTGAAGTTCCGCTGCTGCATCGGAGGCAACTGCTGCCTGTTTCTTGGCCTCCTCCGCTAAACTGTGAGCACTTTTAGTAACCTCATTGACATCCATAAGAAAAGTTTGTACTTCCTTCGCTTTTTCCTTGCACTCTTCAGCAAATTGCTTTATTTTTTTCTTCTCCTCTGAGAGACTCGTTCCATCTTCATTGTCAATGTGATTATTAGCAGTCCACATAAGAGGAACCATCGCTTCAGCCAAATCCTCTTCCCCCTGTTGAATTTCATGCGCCAAATTGTTTATTTTTTTAGCTGTCAAATTTGCCTTGTCAACGGCATTAGTGATATCTTTTGCTGCATCTACTGCCTTCCTTAACACCTCTTTCAATTCACTCTTCTTCTCATTTACATTTTCAGGGAGATGCAACATAGGGCCTGAAGTCTCAATAAGAAGGTCTCTAACTTCATTGGCCGTTTTCGTTGCATTCTGAGCACACTTCGATACTTCACTCCATTCTTTCTTTACGGTGTTTACTGACGCACGCAAAACCTCAACTTTTTTCTTCTTCTCTTCCATATTAGCTTTCAAATCTCTCATTTCCTTTAACCTATCCTCTTCCCTAGACTGTGTTGAGGTCCTATCACCATTCGCAAATACCACACAAGTACAGAAGTGCAGAAGTACCAACAGGTACACCACGCGGTGCAGTTGGACGAACATCGTTGTCATGATTATCACTGTGGGTTGCTTGGGTCTGTGGTAACAAGGAAGAAGAGAAAGAAACAACAAGAACACAAAGAGCAG
>NW_021639854.1:417251-418964 GCF_002087225.1 Trypanosoma theileri | reverse complement strand
AAAAAACAAGCACACATGCCTATAAGGCTAATAGACCTCAATGAACCCCAGTCAAGCAATCATCAACGGCCAGTGTGTCCCTGCGCTGCAATATCAATCAACCCACACGCCATGCAGAGAAAGAAACACGCAAAGAATATAGAGGGATTCACCATCACCACGCACACGCCCACCAGCAGCTTCCATTAGAACACCGCAGTGCAGCCCAGCACACACATCGAAACAAGAAGCAGCAATAAGGGACTGTGCGCCAATGCAGGACTGCTGCTGCTGTCACTTAACTGTGTATTATTCAAATGGTTTGAAGCTGAAGAAGTATTAGTCGGCGTACTTTGTGATTGTGATGGCGAGGATCCAGAAGCAGATGAATGACTGGGTGTAGGAATGTTGCTCTAAGAACTATTATTATTCTCTTGTGTTTCAACATTGCTTTCTTCATTTTCGTTCTCAGAGTCCTGTTGATTCTGCTGCTGTTGGGCATTTGCATGGCTTCCGTCTCAGCTTCTGTGGAATTGGTATTCTGGTCTTTTGTCTCCTTTTCGTTCTGTTTATTTGGAAGTGAATCGTCTAACTCCTCATTATTGTGTGGTGGTTCCTTACCTTCATTTGCTGTATCGGTTTCAGTTATTCTTTGATTCGCCTCCTCAATTTCACGTTCCAGATCTGCTTTTATTTCTGGACAAGCTCGGTAAGTTTCATTAATGATTTTCTGAAGATCTGCTGCTGCAACGGAGGCAGTTGCCACCTGTTTCTCGGCCTTCTCCACTAAACTGTGAGTACTTGTAGTGACCTCATTGACACGCTGAAGGAAAGTCCATACATTCTCCACTTTTTTCATACATTGTTCAGCCAACTGCTTTACTTTTTTCTTCTCCTCTGAGAGACTGGTTTCATCTTCATTGTTAATGTGTTTATCAGCAGTCCACGTAAGATGACGTATCACTTTAGCCAAATCCTCTTCCCCCTGTTGAATTTCCTGCGTCAAATTGCTTATTTTTTTAGCTGTCAAACTTGCATTGTCAACGGCATCAGTGATCTCTTTTGATGCATCTACTGCCTTCCCTAACACCTCTTTCAATTCACTCATATTCTTATTCTCATTTTCAGTTTGACGCAAAACACGGCCTTTAGTCTCCATAAGAAGCTTTCCAACTTCTTTGGCCGTCGTTGTTGCATTCTGAACACGCTTTGACACTTCACTCCATTCTTTCTTTACGGTGTTTACTGACTCAAGTACATCCTCTACTTTTTTCTTCTCCTCTTCCATCTTAGCTCTCAATTCAGTCATTCCCTGTTCAATATTCTTTTCATCAGCTGTCATGGAGGCCCTATCACCACTTTGCGCATATGCCACACACGCACAACACTGTAGAAGTACCAACAGGTACACTACGCGGCGCAGTTGGACGAACATCGTTGTCATGATTGTCACTGTGGGTTGCTTGGGTCTGTGGTAACAAGGAAGAAGAGGAAAAGGAGAAAAGAGACGCACATTTAACACACAAGGTAGAGGGCACCACACACACACACACACACAGACAAACACACTACAAAACAAAACCACAAAGAGGAGAAAAAACAGTGCACAGAACGCAAGAAGAGAAGCATCGTGGAGTTTGATGACGATTGGCCCAGCACTAGGAATGCAAATCATGTTGTGCTCATACACCAACAGAATTAAAACACCGCAAAGAGAACTCTGGTATTGCCCAT
>NW_021639854.1:410214-416814 GCF_002087225.1 Trypanosoma theileri | reverse complement strand
GTCAGTCCCGTGCGTATGGTAGGTAGCTTGGTGCACGGAGGTCTAAGTCACGTTGTGGTCATACAAATGCCTCGATGGTTCACATCACATGGCCACTCATTCACACAAACAGAGAAATAAATATATAAATAGATAGTTAGAGGAGGAGAGAGCAGCTGTTGTATCTTGGGCAGCACAGGTGCAGGCGGAGTGACAGTTGTAAACACAGCGCCTGTGTTTTCGCTGACCGCACAGTCACAGAGAGAGAGAGAGAGAGAGAAAGAGAAAGGGCGGGAAGGCACAGCACACCACACACAAACCCCACAGAGGCCGCAGTGGAGGGGTCCAGCAGCACAAAGCCCACTTCCCACCCACAGTCCACACACACACAATGGCACAGACAGCCGCACACGCACACCCTCACATGCTCATATCAGAGAGGCACTGCCGCATTCCCTAAAATGCACACGGAGCCACACACCTGCAGAGAAGAGAAAAGAAAAACAAAAGAAAAGAACAACAACAACAACAGGATACCAACAGCACACAAGGCACTCACAATACAATAATCACAGGTGCCACTCTCATCAGAGAAAAACATTCACCCACACCAAAACATCAACTCAACCCCAAAAAGGAAGAAAAAGAAAAAAAAAAAAAACAGACCCATTACGTGAAGCCGAAGCGGAACAGTCTCAGTCCCTCCCCGCAGGCTGCAGTCACTCAAACAAGCCACACAATAAAAAACAAACAACACACACCACAAGGGCAGAAATATGTTCGTGGCAATGCCGTGAGTGACAACACCGAGAGAGAAGGTGAGAACAAAGAAATGTGTATTTATTACGTGGGCGGTGCGAGCAGCACGCTGAACACACACACAGAAAAATACTCAAACACCAACAACCCATCGATCTTTATACCAAAATAAAAATGTAAAAAAAGAGTGACTGCGTGAGGCAGACACAATAAAAGAGCAAAGATGTAAAAGAAAAAAAAAGAAACTCATTACTGACTGTGGCCGCGATGCCTGGACACAGTTCAATCCACCCCAAGGTTAACAACAGAAAATCATTGTGTACTGAACGTGCCGTACCCATAACTTGATTCTTGACGTCCCTGCAGCAGTTTGTATATAATGAGAAAAAAAATCAATTCAAGAAAATGAACACACAAGATACACAAGGTGTATCGGAAACGCAAAAGAGAAACACACAGCTGCACATATAACGTGCAATGAAATTATAATGAAACACACACACACAAGGGAAAAACAATATAATGAAAACAAACAAAATGAAAGCTGTGACCACCAAGTGAATATCTTCAGGAGGCAAGAACACAATTCCCAGCAGTAGGTGTGTGTGTCTTTCGTAAAGGGCAACCAGTGGGAATGATGCACACATGATGACAGTCCATACACACACACACAAAGAGAAGGAAGGTTGGTAGTGTGCGTGTTTGTGTGTCTTGAACCTCCTGCCATTCTTCACATTTCAGTCACAGTCATTAAAACATGTTGGGGAAATATCCCATTTCCATAGGTAAAAGCAATAGAGTTATTAATATCACGGAACACACATATACACACTTCACTAGGCGGGCACAGTAAATGGCGGCAAAGCAGAGCCCAGATAATGCCAACAAAGAGGAGACTCCCTTACATAATAATGGTTTCGTCGTCTGATAAGTGCCATAGGGAGTCCAATAGATTCGTTCAGCAAAAAAGAGCTGGACAAAAAAATTTATCGAGCTGAAAAACAAAAAAAAAAAGGCCAATATCCAAACAAGAAGAAAAGTGCCCTTGCAATGCATCCATATCCACTCAAAGAAAGGTTAACTGCGCAGTTGCACCACGGGAACAACGATCAGCAAACGAGAGTGCAGCCCAGCACACACATCGAAACAAGAAGGAGCAATAAGGGACTGTGCACCAATGCAGGACTGCTGCTGCTGTCACTTAACTGAGAGATATTCAAATGGATTGAAGCTGAAGAAGTATTAGTTAGCATATTTTGTGACGAAGTTCCAGAAGCAGATGAATGACTGGACGTTGGAGTGTTGCTCTGAGAACTATTATTATTCTCTTGTGTTTCAACTTTGCCTTCTTCATTTTGATTCTCAGAGCCCTGTTGATTCTGCTGCTGTTGGGCATTTGCATGGCTTCCCGTCTCAGCTTCTGTGGAATTGGTATTCTGGTCTTTTGTCTCCTTTTCGTTCTGTTTATTTGGATGTGAATCGTCTAACTCCTTATTATTGTGTGGTGAGTTCTCACCTTCATTTGTTGTGTTGGTTTCAGAAAATCTTCGTTTCTCCTCCTCAATTTCACGATCCAGCTCTTCTTTCATGTCTGGGCATTCTAGGTAAGTTTCATTAATGATTCTCTGAAGTTCCGCTGCTGCATCGGAGGCAACTGCTGCCTGTTTCTTGGCCTCCTCCGCTAAACTGTGAGCACTTTTAGTAACCTCACTCACATCCATAAGAAAAGTCTGTACTTCCTCCACTTTTTTCTTGCACTCGTCAGCCAATTCCTTTATTTTTTTCTTTTCCCCTGAGACACTGGTTTCCTCTTCCTTGTCAATATGTTCATTAACAATCCTCTCAACATGATATTGCGCACTTAGCAAAACCGTTTCCTCTTCTTGAATTTCATGCGCCGTATTGTTTATTTTATTAGCTGTCAAATTTGCTTTTTCAGCGGCATCAGTGATCTCTTTTGCTGCATCTACTGCCTTCCTTAACACTTCTTTCAATTCACTCATATTCTTATTCTCATTTTCAGATAGATGCAAAACACGGCCTTTAGTATCTACAAGAAGCTTTTCAACTTCTTTGGCTGTCGTTGTTGCACTCTGAGCACGATTCGACGCTTCACTCCATTCTTTCGTTACGGTTTTTACTGACACACGCAAAGTCTCAACTTTTTTCTTCTCCGCTTCCATCTTTGCTTTCAAATATCCCATTTCCATTAATATACCCTCTTCCACAGAATGAGTTGAGGTCGTATCACCTTGCGCATATGCCACACACGTACAGCACTGCAGAAGTACCAACAGGTACACCACGCGGCGCAGTTGGACGAACATCGTTGTCATGATTGTCACTGTGGGTTGCTTGGGTCTGTGGTAACAAGGAAGAAGAGAAAGAAACAACAAGAACACAAAGAGCAGCGCAAACACAACATCTATACACATCTATACAGACACACACACGAAAAGCAGCGCAGTACATGAAGCAGAAAAGAGAATAAGGGGAAAGAAAACAAGAAGAAATATTCCCCCATCAGGTGCAGAACAAACCAAGCCCATGTGACTGCACTCCACAGACACACAGACATGTCTCTTACCAAACCCCAATACAATTAAAACCCGTGTATATATATATAAACATATATATAAACAAACAATAAATTATTTCACTCCCTCTTTAGGAGCCTGCATCACCCAATAAGTACATTTGGTACAAACGAGTATGCAGTCAAATGCCCAACAATATAGCTACAGTGAGGGAAGGGGAGACAAACAAAACGAAAAAAAATTACACAGTGAATTCAATTACAACAAAAAACAAGCACACACAAGAGAGGGGAAAGTATATATATACATATATATATCAATAGCTCTGCAGATGGCTGCGCACACTCGCAGGTACAGAACAACAGTCCACCATCGCAGCAGCACACCACACGTGTGCACGGGAACAACCAATGCTGCAGAAGGGAAACAAAAGTATATAAGCCAGGGGTGGCGCACAGAATTCCAGAAAAGAAAAACCAAAAATAATAAAAACAAGTACACATGCCTATAAGGCCAATAGACCTCAATGAACCCCAGTCAAGCAATCATCAACGGTCAGTGCGTCCCTGCGCTGCAATATCAATCAACCCACACGTCATGCAGAGAAAGAAACACGCAAAGAATATAGAGGGATTCACCTTCGCCACGCACACGCCCACCAGCAGCTTCCATTAGAACACCGCAGTGCAGCCCAGCACACACATCGAAACAAGAAGCAGCAATAAGGGACTGTGCAGCAATGCAGGACTGCTGCTGCTGTCACTTGACCGTGTATTATTCAAATGGATTGAAGCTGAAGAAGTATTAGTCGGCGTATTTTGTGATGGCGAAGTTCCAGAAGCAGATGAATGACTGGACGTTGGAGTGTTGCTCTGAGAACTATTATTATTCTCTGGCGTTTCAACTTTGTTTTCTTCATTTTTATTCTCAGAGCCCTGTGGATTCTGCTGCTGTTGGGCATTTGTATGCCTTCCCATCTCATTCTGATTATTTGGAAGTGGACCGTCTAACTCATTATTATTGTGTGGTGGTTCCTTACCTTTATTTGCTGTATTGGTTTCAGTTATTCTTCGTTTCTCCTCCTCAATTTCACGTTCCAGCTCTTCTTTCATCTGATGGTCCCGTTCGAAAATATCATCAATGATTTTCTGAAGATACGCTGCTGCAACGGAGGCAGTTGCCACCTGTTTCTCGGCCTTCTCCACTAAACTGTGAGTACTTGTAGTGACCTCATGGACATCCATGAGAAAAGTCTCTACATCCTTCGCTTTTTTCTTGCACTCTTCAGCAAATTGCTTTATTTTTTCCTGATCCCCTGAGAGACTCGTTCCATCTTCATTGTCAATGTAATCATCAGCAGTCCACGTAAGATGACGTATCACTTTAGCCAAATCTTCTTCCCCCTGTTGAATTTCCTCCGTCAAATTGCTTATTTTTTTAGCTGTCAAATTTGCCTTTTCAACAGCATCAGTGATCTCTTTTGCTGCATCTACTGCCTTCCTTAACACCTCTTTCAATTCACTCATATTCTTATTCTTATTTTCAGATAGATGCAAAATATGGCCCGAAGTATCAATAAGAAGGTTTCCAACTTCATTGGCCGTCGTTGTTGCATTCTGAGCACGCTTCGACACTTCATTCCATTCTTCCTTTACGGTTTTTACTGACACAAGGATATCCTCAACTTTTTTCTTCTCCTCTTCCATCTTAGCTGCCAAATCTCTCATTTCTTGTTCGATATTCTTTTCATCAGCTGTCATGGAGGCCGTATCACCACTTTGCGCATATGCCACACANAAGCAGATGAATCACTGGGTGTTGGAGTTTTGCTCTGAGAACTATTATTATTCTCTTGTGTTTCAACATTGCTTTCTTCATTTTTATTCTCAGAGTTCTGTTGATTCTGCTGCTGTTGGGCATTTGCATGGCTTCCCGTCTCATTCTGTTTATTTGGATGTGAATCGTCTAACTCCTTATTATTGTGTGGTGAGTTCTCACCTTCATTTGTTGTGTTGGTTTCAGACAATCTTCGTTTCTCCTCCTCAATTTCACGATCCAGCTCTTCTTTCATGTCTGGGCATTCTAGGTAAGTTTCATTAATGATTTTCTGAAGTTCCGCTGCTGCATCGGAGGCAACTGCTGCCTTTTCCTCGGCCTCCTCCGCTAAACTAAAAGTACTTGCGGAGTCCTTTTGTACATCCAGAACGAAATTCTCTACTTCCTTCGCTTCTTTCTTGCACTCTTCAGCAAACTGCTTTATTTTTATCTTTTCATCTTTTTTGTCAATGTGATTATTAGCAGTCCACGTAAGACGACCTATCACTTTAAACAAATCATCTTGCCCCTGTTGAATTTCCTGCGTCAAATTGCTTATTTTTTTAGCTGTCAAACTTGCATTGTCAGCGGCAACAGTGATCTCTTTTGATGCATCTACTGCCTTCCTTAACACCTCTTTCAATTCACTCATATTCTTCTCATTCTCATTTTCAGGTAGATACAAAATACGGCCTTTAGTCTCCATAAGAAGCTCTCTAACTTCATTGGCCGTCGTTGTTGCATTCTGAGCACACTTCGACACTTCACTCCATTCTTTCTTTACGGTGTTTACTGACACACGGATAGCCTCAACTTTTTTCTTCTCCTCTGCCATCTTAACTCTCAATTTAGTCATTCCCTGTAAATGTTTCTCATCCTCATCGGTCATACGTTCATCATCTTGCGCATATGCCACACAAGTACAACACTGAAGAAGTACCAACAGGTACACCACGCGGCGCAGTTGGACGAACATCGTTGTCATGATTGTCACTGTGGGTTGCTTGGGTCTGTGGTAACAAGGAAGAAGAGAAGGAGAAACAACAAGAACACAAAGAGCAGTGCAAACACAACATCTACACAGACACACACAGGAAAAGCAGCGCAGTACATGAAGCAGAAAAGAGAATAAGGGAAAAGAAAACAAAAAGAAATATTTCCCCATCAGGTGCAGAACAAACCACACCCATGTGACTGCACTCCACGGACGCACAGACATGTCTCTTTCCAAGCCCCAATACAATTAAAACCCGTGTATATATATAAAAATATATAAAAATAGAAAAAAACAATTAATTATTTCACTCCCTTTTTAAGAGCCTGCATCACCCAATAAGTACATTTAGTACAAACGAGCATGCAGTCAAATGCCCAACAATATAGTTACAGTGAGGGAAAGGGAGACAAAACAAAACGAAAAAAAACTTACACAGTGAATCCAATTACAACAAAAAAACAAGCACACACAAGAGAGGGGAAAGTATATATATATCAATAGCTCTGCAGATGG
>NW_021639854.1:395793-409734 GCF_002087225.1 Trypanosoma theileri | reverse complement strand
ACGGAAAATCATTGTGTACTGAACGTGCCGTACCCATATCTTTATTCTTGATGTCCCTGCAGCAGTTTGTATATAATGAGAAAAAAAATCATTCCATAAAAATGAACACACAAGATACACAAGGTGTATCGGAAACGCAAAAGAGAAACACACAGCTGCACATAACGTGCACTGAAATTATAATGAAACACACACACAAGGGAAAAACAATATAATGAAAACAAACAAAATGAAAAGAAAGCTGTGACCACCAAGTGAATATCTTCAGGAGGCAAGAACACAATTCCCAGCAGTAGGTGTGTGTGTGTATGTCTTTCGTACAGGGCAACCAGCGGGAATGATGCACACATGATGACAGTCCACACACACACACACACACAAGGAGAAGGACGGTTGGTAGTGTGCGTGTTTGTGTGTCTTGAACCTCCTGCCATTCTTCACATTTCAGTCACAGTCATTAAAACATGTTGGGGAAATATCCCATTCCCACAGGTAAAAGCAATATAGTTATTAATATCACGGAACACACATATACACACTTCACCAGGCGGGCACAGTAAATGGCGGCAAAGCAGAGCCCAGACAATGCCAACAAAGAAAGAGGAGACTCCCTTACATAATAATGGTTTGTCGTCTGATAAGTGCCGTAGGGAGTCCAATAGATTCGTTCAGCAAAAAAGTGCAAATAAGAGATTTATCGAACTGGAAAAGAAAATAAGAGAAGGGCCAATATCCAAACAAGAAGAAAAGTGCCCTTGCAATGCATCCATATCCACTCAAAGAAAGGTTAACTGTGCAGTTGCACCACGGGAACAACGATCAGCAAACGAGAGTGCAGCCCAGCACACACATCGAAACAAGAAGCATCAATAAGGGACTGTGCACCAATGCAGGACTGCTGCTGCTGTCACTTAACTGAGAGATATTCAAATGGATTGAAACTGAAGAAGTATTAGTCGGTGTATTTTGTGATGGCGAAGTTCCAGAAGCAGATGAATCACTGGGTGTTGGAGTGTTGCTCTGAGAGCTATTATTATTCTCTTGTGTTTCAACTTTGCCTTCTTCATTTTGATTCTCAGAGCCCTGTTGATTCTGCTGCTGTTGGGCATTTGCATGGTTTCCCGTCTCAGTTTCTGTGGAATTGGTATTCTGGTCTTTTGTCTCCTTTTCGTTCTGTTTATTTGGATGTGAATCGTTCAACGCATTATTATTGTGTGGTGGTTTCTCACCTTCACTTGCTGTATCGGTTTCAGTTATTCTTCGTTTCTCCTCCTCAATTTCACGATCCAGATCTGTTTTCATCTGAGGGCGTCGTTCGAAAATATCATTAATGATTTTCTGAAGATCCGCTGCTGCAACGGAGGCATTTGCCGCCTGTTTCTTGGCCTCCTCCGCTAAACTGCGAGCACTTGTAGTGACCTCATTGACATGCTGAAGGAAAGTATCTACTTCCTTCGCTTTTTCCTTGCACTCTTCAGAAAATTGCTTTATTTTTTCCTTTTCCCCTGAGACACTCGTTTTATATTCTTTTTCAATGTAATCATTAGCAGTCCACTCAACATTCATTTTCGCCTGAAGCAAATGTTCTTCCCCCTGTTGAATTTCCTCCGTCAAATTATTTATTTTTTCAGCTGTCAAATTTGCCTTGTCAACGGCCTCAGTGATCTCTTTTGCTGCATCTACTGCCTTCCTTAACACCTCTTTCAATTCACTCTTCTTCTCATTCACATTTTCAGTTGGATTCATAGCACGGCTTGAAGTATCAATAAGAAGGTCTCTAACTTCATTGGCCGTCGTTGTTGCATTCTGAGCACGCTTCGACACTTCACTCCATTCTTCCTTTACGGTGTTTACTGACGCACGCAAAACCTCAACTTTTTTCTTCTCATCCTCCATCTTAGCTCTCAAAAAACTCAATTCCTGTTCGATACTCTTTTCCCTAGACTTTGTTGAGGTCGTATCATCTTGCGCATATGCCACACACGTACAGAAGTGCAGAAGTACCAACAGGTACACCACGCGGCGCAGTTGGACGAACATCGTTGTCATGATTATCACTGTGGGTTGCTTGGGTCTGTGGTAACAAGGAAGAAGAGGAAAAGGAGAAAAGAGACGCACATTTAACACACAAGGTAGAGGGCACCACACACACACACACACACACACAAACAAACACTCTACAAAACAAAACCATAAAGAGGAGAAACAACAGTGCACAGAACGCAATACCAGAATCATCGTGGGGTTTGATGACGATTGGCCCAGCACTAGGAATGCATATCTTGTTGTGCTCATACACCAACAGAATTAAAACACCGCAAAGAGAACTCTGGTATTGTCCATACAAAAGGACAGTGAACACAGCACACAGCAGAAACCACAAGCAATTACATCAGCCCCACCGCAACTACACTGCCTCACCTATCCCGCTGCTTTCATCTTGCCTCAGTGGGTATCCTGTGGAGCAGCATCGATTTATACAGCCGCCAAGGGACCTTTGTGTTTGAGGCGTGTCATCATCTATCTCTCTGTACGTGTGTGTGTATTTGATTCTTCCGCAGGCAAGTCCGCTGTTGGGGCAATGGGCGTGCCCCGCAACGGTGCTACCCGCGGTGGTGGTGTCTATCACACACACACACAGACATGCCGTGCTGCTGCAGTGGGCCGCCAATTAATGGACCGCGTACAGAACAGTACAGGAGGCGTGTCTGCATGTATATTTATATGTATATATTTATATACATATATATGTGTATATGTGGATAGAGGGAAGGAAAGAAGGGAGTCATATAGTGTGAGGGGGAGAAGTGTGGCATGTCAGTCCCGTGCGTACGGTAGGTAGCTTGGTGCACGGAGGTCTAAGTCACGTTGTGGTCATACAAATGCCTCGATGGTTCACATCACATGGCCACTCACTCACACAAACAGAGAAATAAATATATAAATAGATAGTTAGAGGAGGAGAGAGCAGCTGTTGTATCTTGAGCAGCACAGGTGCAGGCGGAGTGACAGTTGTAAACACAGCGACTGTGTTTTCGCTGACCGCATAGTCAGCGTTCAATTGTGGGGAGAAAAGTACGTTGGTTGATTATATTTATTTATGTGGTCTATGTAAATGTGTTTAACATGTGTATATTTAGTAGATAGTGGCATTCTACAGGACTACATGGAAAGCGACGCTGTAATGATTTAGATAATAACACCAGAATTCATGTAAATAATGAATATACTTGTGTAGGGTATTATTATTATTACCAGTGTTCTTTGTATAGTGGCAACCTATATTATTAGTTGTTGTTGTTATTGTGTGTGTGTGTAATTTTGAATTCATTGTGCATAGAAGAAAAAAAAAAAAACGAATACAAATAATATAAATTAGTTTATTACAAGCAATGTACACCATTTGGGGTTTCTTTCGGCGAACGAACGAATAAAAAAAAAAAAAAAAAAGTGAGGTATCACATTAACTCCAACCCAAGGAAACAGAAGACCTACTACAACAACAACCAATAAAAAAAAAAATGAAAGAAAGAAAGACACACGCTGAATTGTAAATATGGAAAAATTATTTTCTTCTTTTTTTTTCTCTCCTGATTAACGTGATATCATTTTCTATTTGCATCATATTTACACTATGGTGTATCACATCAACAAGCAAGAATGGAAGAAAAAAAAAAAAAAAAAGTGCACATAGTCAGGTAATAACTTGATATAATAAAAGTACTTGTCTCTCTTGTCAATTTTCTTTTTCTTTCTTTCTTTCTTTCTTCTCATGTAAATGTAGCTTTTCTAAAAGCTTCATTTTTTCATGATAATCAAATCAAAAAAACAAAAAAAAAAAAGAAAATTACAGCAAAAAAAAAAACAAAAGGAGAAAAAAAAACAGAAAAACAAAAATAAAAAAAAAAAACATTGGATCAATCCAGCTGTTTGTTCTGCATAAACTTGTTAATCATTACCAGGGACGCAGCTGGCTGATCCATTGGCACCATATGCCCCGCATTATATACCTGCACAAAACTGAAATGCAGCGGTGAGGCCTCTGTGGAAACCCGGCGAATTAATCCTGCGATGACGCCATCTTGTCGGTGGAAGGGCGAGTCGGCGGCTTTTCGGAATTCCTCCGCCCCACTCCACTGCAGTGCCATCGTCCAGTTCTTATTTCCCACCCAATTGCAGATAAAGTCCATATCCCCTGCGTAAATCATCACACGGACCCCATCATTCAAAAGGGCAGGAATAGTGTAATTGAAGTTTTTAAACCAATCAATTGCAAACATTTGGTTTACGTTCATATTACATGATTGCCATTCTTGAATATCCGAGCCAAGGGATTGTTGGACATCTTTTCGGTTCATAAACCGATTGGCAGCTTCAAAGTTGTAGCAAAGTGGTCCTTCACAGTTTTTGCGTATATCATAATTATTTAGACCAGTAGTACTGTAGAGACCAACAATGGGATTGCAGGTAAAACGTCCAGCAATGCATGCGGCTTCTTCCACAACAGTATCACCAGCGTTGCAAACTTCAATAAACTTTTGACATGTAGGGACCATAGATTGCATAAGTTTATAACTGGATTCTGAAACACATGGTTTACCAAGTTTCTCTTTACACCAATCCCACGCAACAGATGGATATGCGGCATATTGTGTGTATGGATCTGTGAGACCATTACCAACTGCAAGACCAGCAAGATGAATAGGCATTCCTTCACGTTTTTTATTACCTTCATTAATACGGTAGGCAGTTGCAGGAGCATAATGTCCACCATAGCTTTCACCAACAACAAAGAAATCATTATTCTGTAAATTTTTATGTTGATTAAAGAAGGCCTGTAAGAAATTATACATATCATCTGCTACTTCCTTTTCATTCTTATCGTAATCACTTTGATTGGCGTATGAAAATCCAACACCTGCTGGTTGATCAATATAAATTACATATGCATCATTATTCCATCCATATGTGTTATTGTAAATTTCTCCTGTTGTCTCATTCATCAAACATGGTCCATTCTCCACAAGTAATGCCAACATTGAACTGCATCCTGGTCCACCAGTCATCCATAATAATACAGGAGCATTGGGATTTTTATTTCGTGGTCCAAATGCCCAGTAAAAGTAATGTTTATCTCCATCCTTACCGGGAATATCAAAGTATCCACTCCATTGAGGTACATTGGGATCACAAGCCTTCCAGCCAGATCCGACTTCCCGCAGCATGGGCTTTGGAACGGCAAAGAGACCATTCGCCATACCCGAGAAGAATAGTAGTAATGTGCATATGAAGATTGTCGGGAATAGCGAAGGGATAAGGTTTTGGGACATGATGATAAGTGTAAATGGAATTAGAAGAAAAAAAAATGAAGTGTAGTAGATTTTTTCTTTTTTTTTTTTTACTTTAGCTTTAAGCTGTTTTCTATAAATTAAAAGGGTGGAAAAAGAAAAAAAAAAGAGAAAAGGGTAAGAGATATGAGGTAGAAAAAGAATACATATAATGTATACTATACATTATCCATGAAGGGAATGCATAGAAAGAAAGAAAAGAAAAAAAAAAAAGGATAACCAGATCACAGAGGAAACTGAAATATCGTTTTTTTTTTTGTTTTTGTTTTTTTTTTTTTTTTGTTTGTTTGTTTCGACTCTAACTTTGTGTATTGTGTTATTTCCACTCTTGTTTCCTCTCACCCCCTGCACATATAAACACACTCTTTTTTCTCAAATTGCATGTATCTTTAAATTTCTTCCCTGTTTCTTGTTGGATAACAAATACAATTCAAGGGAATGAAGAAAAAAAAAGAGGAAAGTGCAAAATAATGAGAAAAAGAAAACAGAAACAAAGAAAAAAAAAATGAAAATAGTGTAGTGATGCGTACACCGACACTTCTCTCTCTCTCTCTCCCACTCTTTCCCCGCATGGTTCCTCTCATTCTTAATGCAGATAGACACACATAGACAGAGATATAGAGAGAGAGAAGCACACACACACAGACACAGACACACAAATACGCGAACAATTAGAAAATAATAATTTCTTGTTTTTTTTTTTTTTTTAACTTTTTTTTTCTTCTTCTTCTTTCCTCATCCCACCAAAACTCACCCAAAGAAATCCATCATTGTATTAATATGGATAGTAGTGATGCATGTATGGTAAAGATGATTCTCATGTCAAATAGTTTTTTGTTTTTTCTTTTTCTTTTTTTTTTTTGTTTTTCGTTGTTGTTTTTTGTTTTTTTTTTTTTTTTTCGTTCTTGTTGTTATTGTAAGAGCTTCTTCCATTTCATTCCTTCAACATCCCAATTCAAATCTCTCTTTCTCTCTCTCTTTTCTTCCATTTCATTGTTTGTTTCCTTTTATATGTATATATATTTTCTTGTGTTTGTGTATGTGTATTTGCATTGGACCATACACCTCGTCTCAACCTTCATTCACATCCACATTACCCAAAAACAAACAAACAAACAAACAGAGAGAGATAAAGAGAGATAAAGAGAAATAAAGAGATAGAGAAACACCCTCTTAAGCACGAGTCATGATAATATCATCAATCTTCAGAATCATCATCACACACTCTGCTGCCAGCCGCACTGCAGATGTTGAGACCAACAATGGCTGCACCACATTCTCCTCCACCATATCCGTTACACATCCCTTACGCACATTCACACCGGCATTCTTATTTCCACTCGCGTGTGCATTTCGGAGTTCCGTCACAATAGAGATTGGCTGCAAACCCGCATTCTCTGCAAGTGTGTAGGGAATCACCTCAAAGGCATCTGCAAAGGCTCGCATGCAGAATGTCTGCGTTCCCTGTGCCCGCTCACGTGCATATCTGCTAAGCTGCAGACACACCTCCGTCTCTCCAGCCGCACCGCCAGGCATAATAGCCCGCTTCTTCACAATGGAGCGAATCACACAGAGAGAATCATGTAAGGCGCGTTCTGCCTCCTCCAACATCATACTGTTACTGCCGCGAAGGAAGAAGGTAACGGTTTTACCAAATAATTGACGGCTGATGGCATCTGATGGGGGTTGGACGCCAGTGACACGAATGATCTTTCCACTTGGGGTGTTTTCCTCCACCACGAGATCGGCGTGACCAAACTTCTCCGGTTTAAGATTTTCTATGTTCGCCACAGGGAGACAACCAAGGGTCTTTGTGATAAACTCAATATCGTTACGTTCAATATCCTTTACCACCATAATCTTCATCTTGGCAAGGAAGTCAAGACTCTGCATAGTGACAGCATCACGAAGGACAGATTTCTGTACCAATAAGACATTTACACCAGCATCCTTAATCTTTTTACAGAGGTTCAATAAATATTTACGTTCCTCCTTTAAGGCACGGTCCATTTGACTGTAATCAGAGATGGTCACAGCACTTTCCATATCTGTCTTTGGTGGAGAGAGTTGAAATTGAATAAGGGCTATCGTGGCGTTTTGAATACGCACGGGTCCACCTGCTACATGTGAGGCCTTTTGTTTAAACACCATACCGTTTGTAAGCAACACAGAATCATCTATGGTGCCACCAAGTGCAGAAATGATGCGCACATCACGTAAAACCACATCTCCATTATCACGCATAATTTGACGTACCGCATCCACTGCCATTGGAGCTAGTAAATCACTGTTTTGTGAAATAACTTTAGAATTTAATGATGTGATAGCAGCCTTAATAAGAGTCTCACGATCCTCAATCTTAATCTTAATGCTCATTTCCTCCAGAATCTTCTCAGCCATCTTTGCACACTCATTAAAACACTCAGAGATTTGTGTGGGGTGAATACCTTTATGTAAAAGTTCCTCCACAGCGCGGAGAAACGCACCGCAGAGAACCACAACACTTGTGGTGCCATCACCCGCCTCCACATCTTGAGCCTTGGAGAGTTCCACCAACATCTTTGCACATGGATGTGTTACCTGCAGCTTTGATAGAATAGTGGCACCATCATTACTGATGATAACTTCACCACGGGGCTCAATAATCATCTTATCCATACCACGTGGACCAAGAGAGGTACGCACACAGTCCGCCACCGCCTTTGCGGAGGTAATGTTGCTCAGTCGCACATCTGTCTGTGTGTTTGTGTCCTTCTTGTTTTCATTAATCTTCTTGACCTCCACCATTTTTTTTTTTTTTCTTTTCTTTCTTTCTTGTAGTTCTTGTTGTTTCTCTCCTTGGAGTTGATTGAATTATAGAGTTCTTCTCTTGTTTTTGTTTTCTTTCCTTCTTTTATATTTTCTTTAATCTGACGTTGTGTATTGTAATGATTCCTCACTCGTTCAAATTCCTTTAAAAAAAAATGTAACCTGCCTTTCTCTCTCTCTCACTCAGTCACTTTCTATACAAATTATAATTTGCAAGAAAGAAAATGCAGCAGCAGCAGCAGCAGCAAAGTGGGAAAAAAAAAAGAATAGAATAGAATAGAAAAAGAAAAAAAAAAACCTTTTATCCTCCTTTTCCTGCAGTAAGACTCATTCCATTCTTCTAATATATCCATTTTCCTTCACATCATAGTAAACACCAGCAAGACAATAACAGCAACACCGACGACAACAGAAAAAGAATAAAAAACAGTGACTTCTGTGAAACCACACACTCACACGGACTGTCCCATTTTTTTTTTCTCTCCCACTCTCTCTGTATTCTCTTCCCTTTTCTTTCTTCTTCTTGTAATTCATTTCTTTCTGTCTTTGTTTCTTTACTTTTTCTCCTCCTTCGCTCTTCTTCTTTATATCGGGTTCGTTCTTCCTTTTTTTCTTTCCCCCACTTCTTTTCGTTAGAAAGTGAGTGTCAATAGTGATAGTGATATCCTTCTCCTTCTCCTTCTCCTTCTTGGTCTTCTTCTCCTTTTTCTCATTCTTCTCTTCCCCTCTTTTAGAACTCAACAGAGAAGTATGGATGCTCCAATGCCTGCGCCGCCGTGATCCGCTCACTCGGCTCGTACTTTAAGAGTCGACGTAGTAAGTCTACACCCTCCTGCCCAAGCTTTACATATGCTGGTAGTGTATGAAACTGTGCATCACACTCTGCTAGAAGATTCTGCAGAAACTCAGGTTTAGACAACATATTGGTAGAGTTTGGGTAATGATTCATAGAGGGCCAAACTTGATTATTGGGAGTTCCAAGAAATCGAAAGATACGTAGTAACTGATCTGCGTCATTTTTACCAGCGAATAAAGGTGTACCAATAGCCATTTCTGCAAAGATACACCCTACAGACCAAATATCTACAGGAGTGCCGTATTGTGTAGATCCGAGCAGCACATCCGGAGAACGGTACCACAACGTCACAACCTCATGCGTAAATTTCTTTACTGGAATTCCAAACGCACGTCCCAATCCAAAATCTGCCAATTTGAGTTCTTTATCACGAGAAATAAGAAGATTTGGTGGTTTTAAATCACGATGTAAAACGTTACGTTCATGACAAAAACGTACCCCTTTAAGAAGGCTACGCATAAAGCTCTGAATAGTGGCTGCATCAAGATTGCCACTCTCCCTATCCATGTATTTCTTTAAATCAAGCTCCATGTACTCAAAAACAAGTGTCAGACGATTTTCACTATGACAGACATCCAACAATTTTACAATATTATCATGTCGAAGTTCCTTTAACAGCGAAATCTCACGAATGGCCGTACATGGCACTCCCTCTTCCTCTGTATCCAGGCGAATACGCTTTAATGCCACTGTGGCACCAGTAGTGGTATCACGTGCCTTGTACACCACACCGTACGTTCCCTCGCCAATCTTCTCCTGTCGTTCGTAGCGACTGTCCATGAATCACCAACTCTGATTCTTTTGTTTTTGTTATTGTTGTTGTTGTTTTTATATTGTCTACTTGACAAGAAAATGACGTCGGTCGTCACGTTTGTTTGTTTGTTTGTTTGTTGTTTTTGTTGTTATTGTTATTGTTATTTGTTTATTTGTTTGTTTTCTGTTATTCTTTGTGCACGCTCGTTGAGGTTTCTGCTGGTGCGAGTGTGATATATATCTCTCAATCACACAATAAGAGAGAAAGAGAGATGGGCGCACACAGAGAGAGCGAGGAACTAAGAAGTGACACAGATGTTTTCTCGTCGGGGAGGCCGAAAACAAAAATAACAATAACAACAATAATAATGATAATAATAATAATAAGGATGAAAAACAATAAATAGATGATTGAACAAAAAGTATGGAAAAATAAAAAACCTTTTCTTTCTCCCTTAAGTTACTTTAGGTGTGTGTGTGTGCTATTTCCCCCTCAGCACGCCAACCCTCCGGTAAAGAAACGTCTTTTCCTTTTCATGAAGGCATGTAAACAGGCGTACAAGGAGACACGGACCAATAAAGAAAAAAAAGAAAGAAAAATAAATAAATACAAAGTTTACATGTATAATAAAGTCTTAGCAAAGAGAAAAAGAAAACAATATATATATATCAGATAAACACAAGGACAAACGCAAGTGTCTCAATAAAGAATTTTTTTAATGTAAAAACGAACAAAAAAAAACAGAAAAACAGGGAAACCTTACGGGACCATATAAAGCCATGCTACTCTGAACTAAACACTAGGGCGTGTAAAGTACAGGTTTTCTAGTTACGTGGCTTCTCCTTCTTCTGGCGGTAGAGGGCATAGAGACCAACGCTGGAGACCTTCACAATCTTGAAACGAACTCCGGGAATATCACCGACGGCGTGTCCAGAACGTCCGAAACCAGACACCAGAACCTCGTCGTTCTCCTCAATGAAGTGCAGGCAACCGTCATTAGGGACGAAAGCGATGATCTTCTTGTCGTTCTTGATCAACTGCACACGAACGCACTTACGAATAGCGGAGTTAGGCTGTTTGGCTCCAACACCGATCTTCTCCAGTACAATGCCCTTTGCGTGTGAGGATCCACCGAAGGGGTTGGCCTTCTGTGCCACGAAGGTGTGGGACTTCTTCCAGCCCTTGTCTGCCCAGCGGTTCTTGCGGCGCAGGCGCACAAGCTTACGGGCTGCGTGTTGTCCGTTTGTCTTCGTCATGCTTCCCTAGGCTTCTCTATCCAGTTATAAGGATTTAAAGTATGGTTAAACAAAAAAAAAGAAAAAAAAAACAGAAGAAAAAACAAAACACATATTTTTTTTGTTCTAGCGGTAGCCTCAAGTTTATTATAGATATGAATACCTCTCCTCACCACCGCTTAGACAACGGAAAGGAGGGGAAGGGGAGTCATTGGTAATAATGGGTAACGGAATTTATTAGAATGCAGCATGTGCAAAATAGAAAAGAAACATAAAGAAAAATATTCTGGTGTGACGAGAAACACCATCACACGGCCTTCTCTCTTTCTCTCTCCAATAATAATTGGAACCATATCAAGCCATGCTACTCTGAACTGAACACGAGGGCGTGTAAAGTACAGGTTTTCTAGTTACGTGGCTTCTCCTTCTTCTGGCGGTAGAGGGCATAGAGACCAACGCTGGAGACCTTCACAATCTTGAAACGAACTCCGGGAATATCACCGACGGCGTGTCCAGAACGTCCGAAACCAGACACCAGAACCTCGTCGTTCTCCTCAATGAAGTGCAGGCAACCGTCATTAGGGACGAAAGCGATGATCTTCTTGTCGTTCTTGATCAACTGCACACGAACGCACTTACGAATAGCGGAGTTAGGCTGTTTGGCTCCAACACCGATCTTCTCCAGTACAATGCCCTTTGCGTGTGAGGATCCACCGAAGGGGTTGGCCTTCTGTGCCACGAAGGTGTGGGACTTCTTCCAGCCCTTGTCTGCCCAGCGGTTCTTGCGGCGCAGGCGCACAAGCTTACGGGCTGCGTGTTGTCCGTTTGTCTTCGTCATGGTTTACCTCTTAAGGAGACGGCGTCCTCGTCTTTCAATTATATTACAATATTCAAAATAAGAAAAAATAAATAATAATAAAGGAAAAGGAAAAAAAAAAGAAAGAAAGAGGAGTTCATAATTTATGATGTGTGAAGAGGCAGTAAATAGTAGTAATAGTAATTATAGTATCACCAACAGCAGCATCCTTCTGTGAAAGAGGGGTCACGAGAAGGACGTGCGGAAGAAGACACAAAATGGCAAGAAGACCGAAATGGTCTTCAGGGTATTTCAGAAATGAAAAAAAAAAAAATAAAATGAAACAAAAGAGAAAAAAAACGGCAATATCCGAAGGAAATGAAAAGCCATCCATAGACGATAGAGGGAAGGATAGGGAAGGGAAGAAAAACCAAAGCACTAACAAGACAATAAAAAAGATTAAGAGAACGTTAAATACAAATACATTAAAAAAAACGTATTTGAAACCTTCTCTTTTTTCTCTTTCTCTCTGTTTTTTTTTTTTTTTTTTTTTTTTTGTTTTCCTCTTCTCCCCTCCCACTCCCTCCCACTCTATACTCTGTCTATTGTTCTTTTCTTGTTTTCTTTTTCGTTCTCGCTTACTCCTCCTCCACAATGTTGGTCTTGGTCTGCACGTAGATACCATCCAAGAACTTACGGATATCCTTCTTCTTCACCAGGCAGAGCTGATGCATCACGGCGGCTTCACGCGAGACCTTCTCCAAGTCGTTGCCCTCCAGCACGAGTTCATCCTTCACAACAGAGGGATCTGTGCGGTACACCTTCACATCATTGGAGATGAACTGACGGCGCACACGCTTCTCACCCAAGAAGTTGCGAATCTCCACCGCCTGATCCTCCACAGAGACAGAGATGGGAAAGTGCGCATAGGCGAAGCGGACCTTGAAGCGGAATCCACGAGTCACTCCCGTCACCATATTGCGCACCAGTGAGAGTGCGGTGTTGATGGTGGAGTTGTTGATCTTGTTACCGAACCAGCGAACGGCGGTGAAGGTGCGGAACTTCTTGTTCACACGGAAGTCCAATTGGAGGTGACGGAGATCCTTTGTGAGTGTTCCGCGGCTGCCCTTTACAGTCACCACACGGTCCTTCACGGAGATCTCAACGCCTTCCGGGTACGTGATGCGCTCCTGTGTCTTTATCTTCATCCTTACTTATTTTGCACTACTGAAACTCAGTTGTGTATTTGTGGTTTGAGGTGTGTAGTTCTCTCGGGCGTATATATATGTATGTGCGTACACGTTATACGTAATGCGGTGTACGGGGCGGGAAGGTATTGTGGGTTAGCGAACGAAAAAAGAACACGGTTTGGTTGCCTTCTCCTTCGTCTATATACACAGATCCAAAGAGGAAGATATATATATATATATATATATAATGAGGTACAAAAGAAGAAAAAAGAAAAAAAAAGAAAGAAATATATATAAAAAGAAAAACAAGGCAATATAGAGAGAGAGACACACACATACAGAGCAAGATATCAAAAAGGAAAGGAACACTTTTTATCCTTTTTTTTTTCTTGGTGGTAAAATAATAAAACAATAAACAGAGAATGAATACAAGAAGAAGGGGGAAAAAAAAAATCAAACCAAACAAGAATGAGTCCTCGTGGTAATAATAATAGTAATAATAACAATAACAAGAACTCAGTAAATAAAATAGACTTCACACATTGTTTGTATTGAACAAGTATTCAACACAACATTGGTGGTAACAGATGCAACATGTACCTCTATTGTACAACTGTACTCTCTAAACCCATAACAATTTCTTCTCTATCTTACCTTCTTTTTTTTTTTTGTTTCTTTGATGATGTTTTTCTTTTCTTTTTTTTTGATTTGATTTGATTGGATTGGTTCTACTCTTTTTATTTTTTTTTTTTTTTTTTTTTCGTTAAGAAGAGGATAGAGGAGCGCAATACGCTTTCTCCAAGTCCTTCATCTTCACTCTTCAGTGACGACGGTTCCACACATATAGACACAGACAAATATATAAGCATACAAGAAAATGTCGTACAGATAAAATAATAATAATAATAATAATAATAATAATAATAATAATAATAATAATAATAAGGAAAAAAA
>NW_021639854.1:381237-395280 GCF_002087225.1 Trypanosoma theileri | reverse complement strand
AAAAAAAAAAAAGACAGGCATGAAAAATAAAAAAGTAGGAATAACAATGGCAAAGAGAATGTATAATATCACAGCAATCACGACTCCTCTTTATTAAAGATTCTGTCTTTTTCTTTTTCTCTTTCTTCTTCTTTTTTTTTTTGCCTTTTATCCCTCTTTATTTATTCCATGTACCTGTGTATGTCTGAAAAGTCTCCAGCTCCACATGGTACACACTGTGCCTTTTCATTATTTTTTTTTTTCTTTTCTTTACTGTTTTTTTTTTTTTTTCTTTTTATTTTTTATTTTTTTTTTTTTTTTTTCTTCTTTTTATTTTTTATTTTTTTATCCCCCCTTTTTTTTTTTTTTTTAAGTACAGATAAACTTCTCCCATCTTCAACGGATACAATTTTTTTTTTTTTTAAAGAAGACGCACTCTGTTTCGTGCAGTAGGAGCAATATACTCTTGATCGTTAAGGCAAATGCAAGATGAATACAAAGTTTTAAGTACAAAGAAAAACAAAAAACAAAAAACAAAACAAAAAAAAAAGAAAAAGAAAAAAAAAGATGTTCCTCTTTTCTTGCTTATCTAGTAAGATCATCAAAACACAATCGTGGAACAGGTGGAACGGCTGCTGTTGTTGGTGTTGTTGTTGTTGTGGATTGCGCTGGTGGTGTCCTGCCTGAGGAATGACCACCCGCACTGTTGCGTGGCTTTAAGGCCCTCGCAGATGAGGCCGACGAGAGGCGCTCCGTTGTACTTGCCGTTGGCGAAGTGCCTGCTGCTGTGGGGGAACGTGGGGGAATCACCGCCATTCCATTTGTAGAGGGTCTACACTTGACAAGTTTTAACGATGATGGTGGTCCCATTTGATTACTCTCACTGCTGCTTCGCTGCTTTAGTGTCTTGAGAACATTAGGATCGTAGAAAGGTTTCGGAACTGCCGTTGAAGGTGGGGTTGTGGGCATGGTGGATACGGACTGGGGTGGAATGGGTTTGGGTGAGTTTAATCGACTACCCGAATTTGCACGGGTGGTTGTTGTTGTTGTTGTGGTCCGTTTTCCACTTACGCGACTGCTGAGTTGTGGGACTCCCGCGGTGTTGGAGCGTGTGAACTGCGTTGTGCGTGTGCGACGGAAGGCATCTCCTCCATGTGTTTTTGTAGAGGATGATGATGTTCCTGCTGCTCCTACTCCTGCACGTGTGTTATTTGTTTTTTTGGGAACTGGGCGTGGCCCCACCTTTAGAGACTCCACTCTTTAAGGTAGTGGAAAGACGTGTGATGGTTCGTCGAGTAGATCTTTCATTACTTAAATCCATTGTTGTTCGACGTGGTGTTGGGGTTTGACTGCTCTTTCCATGATGTAATTCTGCCAAAGCGGCAAAGCTCGGCGGTACATCTGTTTTGGCACGTGCGAATCGTGTTACTTTAGCCGCTGGTTTACTGTGCGTTCCTGATGCTTCTGGAATATTCACAGCACTCATATGTCGTGCGAAATTAAAATTGGGATCATGTTGAGCTAATGTGGAAGTAGCAGCAAAAGTAACATCATTATCAGATACCGGCACCACAAGGGCAGTTGCACGACGTCCAAACTTACTTTCTGCAGCCGGTGTTTCTTGTTCTCCCACAACCCGCTGAAGCTCTTGATGTTGTGTTGGTCGATCCCTCTTAGGTGTCTTTCCTGTAAAGGTGGCGGTGCGAGAAAAGTTTACATTAGCGACGCCACTCCTACGTGGTGTAGAGTGTGCACTTGCGGTGGTGTAGCTGCGGTGAAAGCCTGAGATTCTCGTATTGGGTTTACTGCCTCCCACTGTACGGGCCAAATTACTGCGTTTTGCCCCAACCTCCAGTTTCTCTAATATACGTCTACTATCCAATACACTTGTATCTGCGCCTGTTTTTCCTATTCCACCTGATCCTCCTTCCTCTGCAAAGGCATCTTTTTTCATGGGAATCATCAACCGCAGTGTGGAGGTGGCATTTGTATTCACCAAACTCTCCTGTCGCACAAGTCTTGCCAGTTGCATGACCCGCTCCGAATTACGAATGAGTTCCATATAACAGACGTGCTCTGTCTTTGGGGCGAGATCCCAGTGATCATACCAGAGCAGCAATCCATATAAGGCATTCCCCGCACGGCGGCGGCGGTGATCGACGAGACGCGCGAGGACGTCTCCCTCTTCAATCGCCCAACGACCGCCAAGTCGCTGCGGGCGGCCGGCGATTTCCGCCACAACTCCGCGGAGTTCATGCATGAAAGAATGAAATTGCGCCTCCGGCCGTAACTGCACGGCAGGGACGAGAAGACCAAATTTGTGAAGAGACTGGCGGTTGATCACATAGAGTTCCATCTTGAGACGATCCAGCATTACACGCAGACAAACACGAATGAGGGCAATCGCCTCTTCAGAGAATTTAAAGTCTGGAGGAAAAACGGAATAGCCGCCTGTTCCACTGCATTCTCCCATGGATTCTTGTAATAAAGTCTCAATACGAGAACGTAACTCCGCATCATCCTTAAATCCACTTAACTCCAATCCACACATTCCACCCTCACCATGAAGAAGACGAAGAACTGTACGTAATTCCTCATCCTTAGATATAAGTGCTGCACTGAGTTTCTCCTGCTCTTCACGTTGTTCCTCAATCATTCGGCGTTGTTCCTGTAGTAAAAGATCATTATTTTTAACAGATTTCTTTTTCACAGCTGTATTCTTCTGTTTTGCCGCTTGTAGTTTAGAGGCAGCCGCCTCATATTGACGCTCTGCAGCTGCAAGTTCTTCACATTTCTCTGCATACAATTTCTTAAACTTTTCCATCTCTTCCACTGTGGTAGTTGTATCAGTGACTGTGTTCTTTTCTAGTTCTTCCTTCTCACGACGTAGACGATCAAGAAGATCTTTATAACTCTGTAATTGTTCTTCATATGTTTTAATATCATCAATAAGTCGAAGATTTTCATTCTCAAGTTCTGCCAAAACGGTTTCAAGTGCAACCACAGATTCAATAGCAGTTTCCTTCTCAAATCGATCAATCGCATTAACAGCAGCTGTAGTACATCCCCTCTCACCAAGTATCTTCTTTGCACGTGCTGCATTACTCTCCACACGCAAATCATCCCATGGAACTTGACCACTCTTGTGAACCATATCCCCAGAATCCTTGTTGTTGTTATTGTTATTATTATCAGAAGCAAATTCAAGAGCAATACGTTGCATAGCACGTCGTTTCCACATACGTGCAATTGTTTTTAAAGCACGAATTTCATCTGACATATTACGAAGACGACGTTCAAGTTCAGCCTCATTGATGGCACTCGCCTCTGCAAGTGCCTCTTCTGTACGACTAAGGAATGTCTCAAGTGAATTAATGTCTCGCAAGAGTGCGGCATTTTCCTCTGTGGCATCAAGTAAAGCTTCTGAAACTTCTGTCATTTCATCCTCCATCTGCGAACGGCGGAGTTCATTCTCAAGATTGGCATCCTGTGCAACTCGTAGTTTACTCTCCAGTAAATGGAGTTCAGCACGTAAATCCTCTAATGCCTGTTCAAGAGACCAAATACGTTCACAAAGTACACGTTCCCGCTTTGCAGCGTGGTACCGCTCACGTACACCATCTGAAGTAGAGAGGTAAACATGCATTCTTCCAATATCTTCCATTTCAGGGTCTTTACGATGTTTTAGTAAAATCTCATCTGCAGTTAGTTCTTGTTCCCCTGTAGTGATAGCAGCAGTAGTAGTAGTAGTAGTAGTAGTTGTTGTGCTTTCAACAGGTTCTGTGGCAGTTTGTGCGATAGCATGGTTAGCATTCTTCTCACCATCATCATTATCCTCATCAACACCAACATCACTGTTATCTTTACCCATGGAAGCTTCAGGTGTGACACGTGTTTTAGACATTTTACCATCGGGTGAATTACTCTCACTCACTTCTTCATAATCACTGCTCTCTGATGATTTAGAAGATCGACCATCACCTTCTAATGGATGTAAGGCAGATTTCAAAGCAGCAATAGTAGTAGAAGTAGTGGTAGTGGTGGCGTTCGTATCCTTACCTTGTGGAGAAGTGCTCTTCTCTAACTCTGCCAAACGGCGGGCGAGTTCCTCAAATGTAGCGTTGCGTTTCATCATATTCTTATATAAAGATTCATTCTCACGCACGCAGTCTTCGTAACGCTGTGAATCTACACTGTGATCACGAATAGAAGGAGAAACCGATGTACGGTAAAAAGCACGTGCTGCCGCGCTTGCCTGCATAGGTGTAGAGACAGGTACATGTGTATCGATAACATCATATGGACGAACAGGATTTGGTGAAGAAGATCCATCCTTCTCTCCTATGAGGTGATTGTTTACAGAAACCATGCGGGAGCGAGATGCGGCATCTCGTTGACATTGATATTCAATCGTTCTTGACTGTGCTTGAACCATATCCAGTAGTTTAGCCCGTTCCCGTTGTAATTGTTCTAAACTATCCTCACGTGCGGCTGTGGCGTTCTGTTGAGAAAGAGATCCATTTCCATCACCTGCGGTAATATCCCGGCGAGAGAGACAGTTGATATCAACATAGTGGAAAGATAAGAGATGATTCTCCGCACCACCGTCAGCAGTGTCTAGATAAACGCAGAGAACATCACCATGCACCAACTGTCGGCGATCACCACTTGTTAAACTGCATCCATTGAGTTGACAGTCTACATTGCAACCCAGAGAATCAGATCCATTATTATTATTAGAAGTAGTACCTTCAGGAGAAATGTATCTTAGCCAGTAACGTTGTTCACATGATCGTCGAGAAACGCGTTCAAACTCAATGGTACCGTAATTTGTCTTGATCTGATGCTTTTCATTTTGTTGCTCTGGTTGATGTTCCTGCTGTTGCTGCTCTCCTCCTTCATCCTCTTGTTCTCTCTCTCTTTCTTCTTCTTCTTGTTCCTCAAGTGCATGTCCATCATCATTCTGACATTTTTGTTGTTGTTGTTGTTGTTGTTGAATGTTCTTCTTCTTCTGTGCTTTGCTTAAAAGATCAGACAAATTAAAACGAGTCACATTCTTTTCGAGTGATGTGACTCCAATCTTTCCACCTTCTACACATGAACCACCAATTCCATCTATACTGGTGTACTTACGATGGGCTGTAATGACAATTGGTACGGCAGCTGCAGTTGTAGAAGTCATCAACGTCTCTGTCATTGTGTTTGCAGTACGATGAATATCACCTGATTTAGAAGTAATGAATTTCCCATGATGAAATGGAACCTCGCCTGTTGCATCTACAGTTCCCATTTCTTCATTATAATCCATTTCTTGATTAGAACCTCTAAGAAGTGCATCAATGTGATGCCGGAGTTGTTCATTCTCCTGTTTAAGAATAGCATTTAACTCTAATAAATTAGATCGTGTTTGAAATGTCTTATTCACAGTTGGACGATTACGAATCTTTCGAACATCTTTCGCATACTGCAATGTTGCACATGATTCCTGGTAGCAAAACGATACTGGAGCAATCGTCGCAATCATAAAAGTTTTGCTATTTCCACCCAAGTTATCCTTCAATACCATCGTTAATAGTGAATCTCGGTAATTGACATACTTGGCTCCACGTGAGATTTCATTAATTACACGTGCGAGAGTAGCAAGTGACTGATTAATTTGAATCCCTTCATCACGACTCTTTCCATCGGTTTTTGCAGTTTTCTGCCGTTCACTACCGGCGAGATCAACGAGATTAATGGTGGCATTTAATTCCACAGACTCTTTTGTGAGTCGATTGGTTCTCCATTGTGTAACTCGAATCTGCAATACCGCGTGACTGCGACTACTGCGTGCATTCATTCCCGTCTCGCCGGTTTGTCGTCTTCGTAGTCCCAATTCAATAAGAGGATATGATTTCTCTGCAGATCCCACCACGTGTTGTTGAAGATCTTGAATAATCATCGTTTCATCTTTTCCACCAAAATCACGGGCAAAGTTAACACGTAATGGACCTTTACGTGAGAAGAGACAATATACCTCATTTTGGTAAATCTCAAAGAAGGCAAGTTGTACACGGTAGGAATACTCTGTTTCCATATTACTCTCATACTCCTGTTTGATATTCTCCAAACGTTTAAAAAGATCATCCACTGTACGTGGAACCACACCAGGATCACGGCGAATACAAGTGGTATCTCCAAAGAGTGTAAACGTCTTTCCACTTCCGGTTTGTCCATATGCAAAAACACAAGAGTTAATACCTTCCACCGCGGCAGAAACGGCATGTACGGCTGTACACAAATACACATCTTCTTGTGTACCATACTCGGGTGGTCGAATAAAGTCACTGTTGCGAATAAGAGGCATCTGCAGCATAGATTCCGCATCCATAGAGTTTAAACATCTATCATACTCAAAGTAGTTCGCTGTGGCTGTGGATGTTAATAACTTTCGGGTGAGATGTTTACTCTTTCCACCAGAGGCACGGGCAGTGAGGAGTTGTACAACGTTATCCGCATCCCGGGCAACACATGAGGTATCATCTAATGACTTGGGATCATGCAGAAGAACAACATTCTCCATTGTGGAAACACAAATCTTTTGGGCTTCTTTAATGTTCTCACGAGTGGAGCGGCGGGTGGCACTTTGATTGATGGACATTCCAGGCACTGTAGCGACATCCCGTACACGTACACAGACGTAGATATGACCATCATCCGGGTACTCGTAACTCATTCTTCTTCTTCTTTTTCTAGTGTACTAGTACTAGTAGTAGTAGTCCCTTCTGTAGATTCTTCTCTCTTTCTTTCTTTCTTTCTTTTGTTTAATATATATATACGTATACTTCCCCTCTGCTTGTTTGGTTTTCTTTTTTTGGTTTGTTTTTTTGTTTTTTTTTCGCTCGTGTGTTTACTGTCGATTTCTTTTTCTTTGTGTTCTCCTCACTGTTCTTTGCTTGCCTCTCCGTGGGATTTTCGCACCGGAGGCAAGTAGAACAAGGTGTGGAAGTGTAATGTACTATGTATATATAGATATATAATTATAAAAAGAAAAAACAAGAATAAATAAATACAGAAAAAGAGAAATCAAATAAAACTGATTAGAGAATAATAATAACAATAATAATCATAAAAACAAAAAACAATAATAAGATAATTCAATAAAAATAAAAATATAAAGCATAATAATAATAATAAAATGCAAGAGAAAATACTATAAACTCTACAGACTGAGAGAGCGTGTTCTTCTCATTGTTGTCTTGTGGCGTTAATGCCGTCAAAATGGGAGAATGAAAGAAAAAAAAAAGAAATTTAAATTTCACAGTTTCTTCATTTATTCCTTTCCTTTACGGCATGAAAACTTCTCAAGAAACAGTATATATAAATATAGGTATACCTATAAATATATATATATATATATATATATATATATTAGATATATATATAGAAATAGGTATAATCACAGTGATTTTTTATGGGAAAAAAAAAACAAAAAAAAATCAATCAAATTATAAAAAAAAAAAAAGAATGGACAACGTAGAAACTGTATGCCCTTATGCACATGCTATAAAGACAGACCAATACGATGAGAAGAAAGGAAAAGGAAAATAAACAAAAAAAAAGAAAAATACGCATCACACTAACTCTAATAAAACTGCATATGCATATTATTTTCCTCAATTCTCAATCCATAGGGGTACTGGTTCTTCTCTAAAGTTTCGTTTCCATTTATGTGAAAACATCTCACTTTATACATCTATGTATATTATGTGGGTCTGTAATAATATATATATATGCACAAAAAGAAATAAATAAAAAAAGTTTGCATTCAGTTAATAAACCTTACGGTTTCACTGCTCGTACAAACTTCGATGGTTCTGCAGAAAGATCATCTGAAGAGTCATTGATAGGAGTTGTTGTCCTTGCCGCTGATGTTAATCCTATATTTGAACCTTTTCCAGCTTCTGCCGCTACTGCCGCTGCCCCTAATCCCAATCCTAATCCTAATCCTTCTTCTGGTTTATTCACAGCAATCACTTCAATACCAGAACGCAATGGTTGTTCAGGTGATTTTTTTAATATTCCAGCCGTTGGTGCTACACTTGGCACTTGCTGTGAACTACCACCACTACTTAATGGTTGTAATGGATTCAGAGATGTTGGTTGGGAACATGTGGGTGGAAGAGAACTAAACGATGATGGTGTATAATGTGCATCTCGATTTGTTTCATTTTCCAAAATATGATGAATAATATTGTGAGTGGTAGCAATATCTTTTAATTGCGATTCCATACGTTGTGCATTTGCAGCAGATGATGTTTGTCCAATTGGGAAATTAGAAAGTGGTGCAGACCACTGCACAGGATCTGGTACAGTAGTCGTTATTGTTGTTGTTGTTGTTGTTGTTGTAGGGGCTGTAGTTTCTATTGTGGGTACCGCAGATGGAAAGGATAATGGTCGCATCATATCAAAGGCTGGAAAGGGTTGTAGATCTCGTAATGGATCACCACCAATTGGTAATGGATCTGAAGGAAAGTTTAAAGGTTGTGGTGTATAGGAAGAAATTCCATCCGATACAGCAAACCCTGATGGTGCTTGTACAAAGTGAGTAGATTGTTGTAGAGATTGATTACTTCTTAAATCTAGAGGTACTTGACTCGTCCTTCTACTCTCTACAAGTCCATTATTATTCGGTACCATCAATTCAGCTCCTGAGATGTCTGTTCCTGGTGATGTATTTAGTCTAGCATTACTTGTAGTTGTGGTGGCTGTGGCTGTGGTGGCTCTTCTTGGCATTGGTGGTAATTCTCCCCGATCTTGTGCTCTTTCTCGTTCTTCACTTTCGGCTCTTCTCTGTTCTGCCTGTGCGGCTTTACGGCCCATCATTCGCACTCTCTCTTCCGTCTCCCGTCGTTCTTCCATAAATGCCGCTCCCTTTTCCATTCCCATGCCTCTCTCTTTTTGTATGCCTAATTTGGCTTGGCCCATCTCTGCCTGTGCGAGACGCTCCAGTCGTCTTTCCTCTTCCGCTTCTCGTTGTTTCTCAAGGGCTCGTTGACGACGGCGTTCCTCCACTAATCGTGCGTTTTCTCTTTGAACTTCAATCGCCCGTTGACGTGCCAATTGGCGTGCATTCAATTCATCCCCATCATCGCCACTCGGCATGGCACCGGGAGGCAAAACACCGGGAGACTGTCTAGACTGTGGACGAGTACCGTAATGGTTTCTATTATTTGCAAATCCAGGCGCAGGCGTAGGAGAGACACTGGGTGCATGAACTTGTACAGGTGGTAATGATACTACTACAGGTGTTTGTGGTAATTGTTGTTGTAATTGTTGTGGTTGTTGTTGTAATTGTAGTTGTAATGGTTGGGCATTGTAAGGACTCGGTGGGGTCCATGTTGGGGGGATATGCATACCCATTCCACCATCCAATGCCGATGGGAACCGCATTGGAGATCTATTTATAACCAGTGGAGCTGGAATTAGTGGAGCTGCAGAGATTGGTGGAAGTACAGAGGGAAAACTTATGGGTCGTGGTTGATGATATCCATTGCGATCATCTGCGTAAGGTGCATTACTTGGCATTAACTGTGGTGATCGTTGTTGTTGCTGTTGTGGTTGCTGATATTGTTGATATTGTTGGGGTTGTTGGTGTTCTGCATACGGTGCCGCACTTCGTACTCTTTCTGGAGTTCGTTTTGGCCCCGGAATTCCCTGCAAGATCCCCGCATTGTGTCCACGTCCAATTTCATATTCAGAATCATTGTGTCCAATCTTTCCAGTTAACCTTTGTTTCTGTTTGCGTTGAGCAAGGAGCATATTTTATTTTTTTTTCCCTTTTGAGTTTGTTTGTTTGTTTCTATTTTTTTCTTACTCCTTACTTTGTGCTTTTGATTCCTTCTCTATTTCCTTCTCTATTCTTTTTTTTTTTTCTTTTTCTTTAACTATTGCTCTTCTTCTATTCTACCTACTTACGAAGAGAAATAATATATATATAAATATAAATATACAGAGATATGTATGTATGTATGTATGTGCTGTTCTACTCGCCTCGCCAACCCAAGGAGCTTGACTACACTAAAGCGGTATTGTGTGTGTGTAAAGGAGAATAAAAAGAGAAAAAGAGAAAAAGAGAAAAAAAGAAAAAAAAGAAGTAACAGAATATTACAGAAATCCCCTACGGGAGGAAAAAAAAGAAAAAACGATTGTTAGAATTTTTAACTATTCAATCTCACGAATAAAAGTCTATTGAGGTTTATATATCGTAGCTGGAAAGCGAGTTGAGGACTTTTTTCTTTTTGTTTTTCCTCTCCCCTTCATTTATTGTACATTTGGCGGTTGACTCAGCATGTAGATAGAAACTTAAACAAACAAACATACACATACGGAAAGAGAGAAATGGAAACTTCAAAAAATGATAAAAAGGAAATAGGAAAATAATTCCCTTTTAGTTGTGTAATGCTTTTTTTTTTCTCTTTTTTACTCCCCGTTTGTCTGTTTATTTCTGGTAAATAATTTTCCGCACAGAAGGGAGAGAAAGAAAGAAAGAAAGAAAGCGGTAAAACAAAAAAAAAAGAAAATCCATCGAAATGAAAAAAAAAAAGACTGTGTTGGTGGATCCGCAGCAAATAAAAAATAAGAATAAAAAACAGAATCCTCTTTTGTTTTCTCTTTCTCTTTCTTTACTCTCTCATTGTTTGTTTGTTTGCTTGTTTTTCGTTTCTTCGGGTGTATCTCTTCATACATACCTCCACATACACATACAAAGACACTATAGAGGTGGAGGTAGTGCAATCATCTGTTCTAGTTGATGTCGTTTCTGCATTCCCTCCTTCTTAATAGCGGCAATCTCATCACCTTGTATTTTTTCTAATATCAACATTTGTTCCTCACCCTTTGTAGAGAGTTCATCACACTTCTGACGTAATTGTTTCTCCTCCTCCGCAAGTGCCTCCATGCGTTCTCGTAATTTGGCAATATCATTTTGTACACGACTTGTATCCTTTTCACCTTTCAGCGCTAATCGAAAGGCATGACCCACACGTGACTCAAACAACTCTCGATGTGCAGTTTGAGCCGCAATACGTTCACTATGTATATGCAAGAGAAGTAATCCCCGCTCCCAACACTCCGCCGTAACTTGTCGAATCACTTCTAGAAAACACTCTGCTAATAATAAAGAACGAATAGGACAAATTCCTGTTCGTTTGGCGCCTGTTTCTTCTAATCTACGGCGTAGTTTCTCATGTGTTTCTACGGTGTCGGTGCGGGAGGCGGGATATGGACTGCCGTGCTGGACCCACAAGACTCCCATCTCATCCCGCCAGGCCCGTGGGGGAATAAAAGTGTCAATCACCACCCGCACATTGGGATCCACCGTTCGCTGCTCTAATGGGAGTCCGAGTCGTTGACGAAGACGATAGGAACGTTTTGGATCCGATGGGGCGAAGGGAACATCATAGCGAATGAGCGTTAAATTGGGATCGACGGGTCCATCTACAAAGACGTACTTGCGAGAGTTGTTGGAGTCTTCTTGTTGGGTGGATGTGTCGGTGTTGGCCTTTGGGGGAATTGTGGTGGTTTCTGGTGTTTCTGTGGTACTCCCCGGTGTTGTGCGGTGGGTGGCTGTTTTTTCTCTTGACTGCGGTGTGGGTGTGGATTCGCCCGAGCGCTTACCTGTTGGAGTTTGACTATCGCCCAGCATCTCCCACTTCTCTTTTTTTTTCTTTTTTTTTTTATGTTTTCTCATCCATATTGGGAGAGGAGATATAATAATGAAAAAAATAAGAATAAAAAGAAAGAAAGGAAAGAAATGTTATTTGGAACTTCTGCAGAAATGGTAATAAAGTAAATAAATAATAATATAGGTTATATGTATATCTTCACATCTGTAATATTCTTTCGACTTCTCTTTCCTTCTTTTTCTTTCACTCAATCCCTCCCTTTCTCTTTCTCTCTCTATGTACGAGTATATCTTCACATGCCGTAAAAACAACAATAATAGGTGGACATCGCATCACCAATTCATCTCAAACAATACTTCACAAAGAAGAATCGAGAGAGAATATATAATGAAAACACTCAAAGAAGTAAGTGAGTGAAATAAAAGTAAGAAAAAAAAAGATTTTTTTTAAAAAGACAAAACAAAACTGCTGAGGATAAATGTTGCAATGAATAGCAACACATTTCAAATTTAATATCGCTACGTCTTCTTCTATTTCTTCTTTTTTTTTCTCTATGTATCCAGCAGTATTCTTTAAGTTCCCATCACACCATCATAAGCTGTTCTGTTTATATATATATATATATATATATATATATATATATATATATATTTCTCTTCTCGACTAGTAATAGACTAGATCCCGCATACTTCGTGGTGTGTTTGCTGGAGGTTCAACCGTATTCAGAAACTTATAATCATCCACAATTGTAGACAGTACTTCCTCTGTGGAGTCAAAGTACGTCATTTCAAGATAAGGTTCATAGTGATGTACATGTGAACGAACACTGTAAAGTCGTATAAAACGCTGCAGTAACATATCTAACTTATGTGCCACAGAACAATGATTAGATAACATCAATAATGACTGTGGATGTCCAAGTGGACTTACTCCACATAATGCTGTTTTAAATCCATCCTCATTCCAGTATACTGGTCGCATTCGTTCCCGCAAACGTGGAATATTTCGTGCTAAATCGCCTACCGTTATCTGTGGTCCACGTGCAATGACGGCAGTGGCTAAAGAGGCACCCGCATCCCGTGTGAGTGCAGATGTAATTTCACCATGAGCCACATCCATAAATTGATGTTGTCTATCTAAACAAGCAGAGAACATGGCATCCACCGCACGTGGTCCAGTTGTATGACTATGTCTAGCCACACAAAGTGGGGCTAATGCCGATGTAACAAATACCAATCGTGGAAAAGGTACAAGATTTGTGGCGAGTTCATTCACATCCATATTAAGTGTACCGGGAAATCGCATCGCACAGGTGAGATTACTTAACATCTGTGCTACCAGTGCATTCATCGAATCATACGGCAGGGCCGTACGCGTTGGCTGGGCCACACTATAACGAGGCACAGCCCCTGTGGGTAATGGTGAAGTATTGATAGTAGTATTAGTATTATTATTAGAAGAAGTTGTTGTTATTGTTGAGTGACGGCCGAGAGCGGCATCAGCCATTCGTGCGAGGGCATCATTATCGAGTGGAAGAACAATATCGGCGTGTTCGGCTAATTCTCTCAATGCAAAGGCGGTATTATATGGAGCTGTCACAACATCATCTACATTTCCAGGAACAACGACTGGACAGAGACGGACAACATGTGGAAAGTCATCTTCTAACATTCCCAATACTCGAGTGCCGAGACCAGAGCCAGTCCCTCCACTTAATGAATGCATAAGAATAAAAGATTGTACACTTTCACATCTTTCTACTTGTTGCCGTACAGTATCGGCAATACTATCAATATAACGATCTCCATATTCCATATGCCCTACTGCCCAGTTATTACCCGCTCCACTCACATCGGAAACGAAGAAGTTGGCATCAAAGAGATCATGTAAAGGTCCACGCAACATCGAACGAAGAACACCTTCTTCCATATCAATAGCAACACAACGAGCCTTGAGAGAATTTTTTTTATGCCCATCACCTCCTATATTGTCTGTAGAGGGTTGAACATCAAATAATGCATCTCTGGCATCTGTAAATTGTGAATTCGCCTTATATTCCTGCAACATGACATCCCACCACTTAAGGCCAAGTTGATTACCACATTGGCCAACTTGAATAGATATCACTTCACGCGGCATCACTACCACACACACACCCCTTTACTTTTACTCTTAAATACTAAAATACTACTACTGATACTGATACTCCCCCACACACTTCTTCTGTCTTCTTCTTCTTTCCCCCCACCTTTACCAATACCAGAGAAAAATAAAAATAAAAATAATGGATAAGAAATAAATAGATAAAACAGGAGATACATATATACATATATTATACCCCATAAATACAATTACCACCCTTTAAAAGTACAAACCACCAAGCAGAAGGTAAAAAGAA
>NW_021639854.1:366958-381207 GCF_002087225.1 Trypanosoma theileri | reverse complement strand
ATATATATATATATATATATATATTGCATCTATTTTTCCCCCTTATATACTCTATGTATATATGTATCGTGTTTTTCTAATATTTCAATGCACATAACCTCATATGTTACAAGAGATCATCTTCTAACGTTTTCAACTGTTTTCTCACAATATCCACGTACTCGCGGAGTTGTGCCTCATTTTTTAATACCTTCTTTTGTGTTATATCGAATTTCTTAAGCAAGGGAATGAGATGATGACGTACATCTGTACTACTTCTACTAAACTCTTCAATACCACTACTTCTTATGCTCTCACCATCACTACTACTACTACTCCTGTTGCTGTTGTAGCTGGTGTTACAGAGACTAACATTACTAGTATTTTTACTCTGACGTTGAATTGCTGCAATAACTTGTTCTCGTTTTTTCTCTAGTTGTTCTGCTTGAGAAAGAACACTTGCATGTTGAGTTTGAAGTAGACGTAATTGTTCTCGAAGTTCAAGCATAAGTGCCTCACGTGCGGTTAATTGTCGTGTTTGAGGTGATGATGATAACGATGATGACACCGACACTTTCATACCTTTCCCATTCGATTGTGGTGTAGAGACTAGAGTTGATGATGTTGTTTTTGTTGTTGTTTTAGTTTTTGTTGAGAGTCCTTCTTTCCTTTGTGCTACTTTCTCTGGAGTAACAATATGAACAGCAGTAGTAACAGCAGTAGCAGGTGTATTTCTCTCAAGAGGACGTGAACGTTGAGTCCGTTTCTTCGCGGATGAATAACTAACAGAGGAACAAGGAGAAACGCCTCCATTTGGTGGTGAAATAGATCGTCTCATCCTTTCTAAAGGTGTGGCCGTCTTTTCGGGTATTACGGTTTCTGTTGTTTTTATAGGAAAAGTTGCCTGATAACTATCATCACTGGAAGTATGGCCATCGGACCATGTAGAGTCTACAGGGACTCCTTCTAATGTAGATGGTTTACCACTATAATGTTTTCGTGTTGAATGTACACTTTTTAAAAGACTTCTCGCACTTGCAAGGATACGATTTACATCACTTGTTGATAATCGTGTAGTTTCTCTACATTCACTCTTGTTTTCACTGTTAACATTATTCACAGAAGAGGTGATTCTCGGTGGTGGCGAGATATATTCTGGAGAGAGACGTCTATCAATTCGAGAAATAGAGTTTGGCGATAGTTTTGGTGGTGGTGTTTTTATTCCTGCAGCAGATGTACTCCCAGACTGCCCTACCACACGTTCTTCTGTTAAAGGGGAAACAATCACTACTTCAGGTTCATCATTATTATTATTATTATTATTATTATTATTATTATTATTATTATCACAAGAAGAAGAATGTGTGTGTGCTGTTGATTGTACTCTGTCATCCACCCGTCGTGCGAGTTTAGCGAAGATTTGATTTCGTTTTTGTTGTAGAGATATGGATGTTTGTGAAATAGGCATTTCCTCTGGAAGTGATGGGGGTTGTGTTTGACTGCGACTACGCTCTTGAGATGATATTTCATCATGAGTGTTATTATGGTGGATATCAACATACATCTTGTTCTTACTATCGTTATTATTATTATTATTATTATTATTATTATTATTATTATTATTATTATTATTATTATTATTTGAAGATGTTTGTGGGAATGGTACATCGTGAAGAGATGCATGAACTCCAGAAGTAGAATATGCAGATGTTGTTGTTGTTGCTGCTGTTCTTGAGGAGGAATTGGAGGAAGAGGTAGATCCTGTTCTCGTTATTCCTGTTATTCCTGTTGTGTCTTGTAGTTTTAACACTCCTTCCAATGTTAAGAGTCGTTTCTTTAAAATAATAACATCTTCTTCAAGTTGTGTACAACGTAGACGTGATAAACGTTCCTTATCTCTCCATAGAGTATTATCATTCTTTAACTCCTGTGCTGTTTGTTTCCATCGTTGTTTCTCTTCCTTCAATACATCCAATGTACTCCGCAGATAACTGTTTTCTCTCACTTGTGCCTCTAATGACTCTTTCAGAACCTCCAACTCCCGTAATGGATTCTGCAATGATGTGGATGTGGATGATCTCTCTTCAGCATAGTCACCGCGAGAAGAGGAACTACTTCTACTTTCTACACGATCTACAAATAAAGGTACTGCAGCCAACATGCGTTCTTGCATGTTTAGTATTAAATTATCCTTTGCATCCAACATACGGCGTAGTCGAGTATTCTCGTTCATAGTATCCATACTATTTATTCCCTCTTTTATTTCCTTCTTTACTTCTTCTTCTTCTTGTTGTTGAGATGTCACTGGTGATGGTGGAGATGTTGTAATAGTTTTGGGAATATTTCCAGTATTACTTCTCCTGTCTTTATTCTTTTTCACATTTCTTTCTTCTTCTTCACTTTCTTCATTTTCTTCTTCTTTATTGTGTTTCTCAATCCCACTTGCAAAGTTTTTAGTGCTTGTCGTTTCCAGGCATCTCGCCAGTGGTGGCGGTGTGATATCATCTCCCTCGCCAGTGGGACTCACATCTCTGGTAACAGGCAGGGAATACGATGGCGATCGTGGAACTCCACTTTTGGGAGAAATTCCACTTTCCTCCGATGGCAACTTTTCAGGAAATAAATTTCGTTCTTCTTTTTCTTCTTTTATCAGTTCTTCTTGGTGTAGTTCATATTCCTTATATCTCTCACCTGATCTTTCCCTACTCCCACTATTATTATTATTATTATTATTATTATTATTATTATCACTATTACTATTACTATTACTAACACTAACTGCATGTTGAGTATTCCTTATTGGTCTATGCACATCTCGCACATTCGGCAATGGGGATAAATCAGTGAAAATAGATTCAGTTGTGTGAACATCATTCAAACGCCCATCCGCATCCACACACTCCCGCACTTCGCCTGTTGAGAGTTGTTGTGTAAATGCGGTTTGTTGACGTTCTGCAGATCTTCCAAGTAGTGATCCCTCACGTGGGGCGGAGCAGGATGGTCGCAGTGTACTCACAGGAGAAACAGAAACAGAAACACAATCATCAACACTTCTCTCAGTTCTCTCATCTCGAAGGGAATAACTTCTTTTACTTATCATCTCATCTACAACCGCAGTATTTTTATTAGGAGTATTAGGAGGAATACCACTCATAGTAACCGAAGAAGAAGAAGAAACAGCGGCAACATTAGAAAAAGAAGAAGAGGCAATATTGTACATTTCTCTTAATGCCATCGCTAAACAAACAACAATATGTTGTTTACTCGCCACAACATCCTCTAACTCTTGTAGAAAGTGTAAAACAGTAGTATGCCGATGATCACCCCGGGGTATATGTCTCTCAACAGCATTATTATCATTATTATTATTATGATTATTATGATTATTACTCTGTTCATCTAATCTATTGTTAGGATAATAATACAATGTTTTCATACCTCTTGGTAGGATAAAAAGTTCAGAGAGTTGTGCCCCTAATGATTCCATTGCCTCTTCCTGCAATTGTGTGAGTCCTATAAACTGTTCACGTAGACATTCCACACGATTACACAAGTCTCTTAATAATATACTGTTATTATTATTATCACTATGATGATTATTATTATGCATTCCATCTCCTTTTACAACTACTTCCGCTTCTTCTCTACGTATTTCATATTGTATAAAGGATTTAAATGGTGACATTACGTATTGAATAGATTCTATGAGTTTGGAGTGTAACCCAGCGTGTTTCATCTCAATAATTCGTAAACGCACAACTTCACGATCTATTTCATCTAAAGTAACCACATGAGGTTTTCGTTCATTATTATTATCATTATCATTATCATGATGGGAAGAATTTACGTTGGATGTTGGGAATAGACGTTGACGAAGAGTAGTGATTAATAATACACTTTCCGCTTGATTCTTCTGCACTCGCACGAGTAGATCTAAACATCTATGTAATGAGAGAGAACCCACAGAGTGGTCCATACTGCTGTTAGATTCCCCAACACCAACATGAATAGAAGAAGAGGAACAACAAGAAGAAGATGAATTAACAGAAGATGTTGTTGTTGTTGTTGGTGGTGCTGGTGTAGTTAATCTTGTGCCTCCTGTTGTTTCTCCTTCTATTCCTGTTAGTGAAATTGATTTCATAAATGATGAACTTTTATTCTCTGCATTGATATTATTATTTTTATTATTATTGTTGTATGGGTGTTTTCTCAAGAGAGATGAAACACGTTGTCTTTCGGTATCTATCCACGGTGTGAGATGTTCGGCATGTCTCAAGTCATGCATACCTTTCCTCACCACTAAATAATCAAAATAAGGATACTTAACCCATCCTAAATAATAATAATAATAATAATAATATTAAAATATATACACAAAGAAGAAAAGGAAAGAAAAAAAAAGAAGAACAATAGAGGAAGAAATAGAAAAAAAAAACATAAAGGCATAAGAAGCTGTAGAAATACATTTAAACAGAAAGAAAGAAGAATATATATATATATATATATATATAGGAAAAATTAAGATAAGAATAAAAGAAGAGAGATAAGTAACATACACTAAGAAAGAAAAATACTCTCACTTAGAACATAAAACAGTCATGATTGATCCTTCATGACAATACAACTAAAAAGGAAAGGAAGGAACAAAAAAATAAAAATAAACAAAAAAAAATAATTAATTATACTATCATAATATTAATAATACGGTAACCATTATTACTAATCCCTATTATTCAGAAACAATGTTTTTTTTTTCTTTCTTTGTTTTCTGATAACAGTTTTTTTTTTTTTTTTTACAACTTTCATATCTATTTTGCTAAACGTTTCCCAAATACACAAATCCCATTAAACCCCCTATCCCCTCATATATATATATATTCACTACACTAATAGATATAACCAATACTTATACTCCCCCCTTTACTACCGTCTCCTATTCTCACTATGCCTGCTGCCCCAGACGTGCCTGCAGTTCCTTTACTTCTGCCAATAGTTTCTCTGCCCGCAAGGCATCCCGCTGGTGTGCATACCAGTAATTATACTCCTGATCCACATGCCCCATTCGCAGTGCCTCTGCCTGCAGAGTAGCGGAGAGTCGATGTGCACTATCATCCTCCTGCAGATTGGCTTGATTCTGCAATGCCTGTCGTCTGTGCATACGTTCCATCTCACTATAATAAAGTACGGCCTTTCGCCGCAACTCCACGTGTGGTCCATCCCGCTGCCGTTCAAAGTACTCGGAGAGTTTATATCGTAATGGGAATGTAATCGCTACGGAGAGAACCATTAGTAGTGGGGCGTATGATTGCGGGGCGTAGGCCATAAACCCCAGTGGTGTATACCACGGTCTCTTTACATATCGTACCATTGGGAGTGAGTGAGAGTGAGTGTTGTTATCTTCTACAATGTATATATATATATATATATATATATAGAGAGAGAGAGAGAGAGAGAGAGAGAAAGATATCCTTCTATCTATCTATTGTTTTTTCTTCTTTCTCTCTGTGTGTTTGTGTGTTCTTCTGTATGGTTTATAAATTTAAACCCCTCACGATTGTGTTACAATGTCAAACACCTATGGATGAGAAATGAGTACAAAAATAAAAAAAAAGAAAAGAAAAAAAGCAAATGAGAAACAAGTATATATACATAGATATTTATACATATATAATATATAAAGATTACAACCACGTATAAGAATGGTACAAAAAATATTGACATGCAAGTATCGAAAGAACGTTCAAAGAAGAATGTGTAAGGCTTACTTCAGCCTCCCCTCTCCGTCTACAAAGTTAAAATATAATAACACTAATAATGATAATAATAACAAAAGGCTCAATAAGTAATGAACCGGCGTCACACTCTACTTCTCGGTAAAAAAAAAATTTTTTCATTTTTTTTTTTTTTTTTTAATTTCCTCTTTGAAATTTCTATATTTGCATATATATATTTCTTTTTTCATCCCCTCAGGTTACATCAATTTTGGTAAAAAAAAAGAAAAAAAAGAAAAGAAAAAAAAAATGAGCAGCAGAGACGATACGAATGATAGAAGCGAGAAAAACAAAAAAAAAAAAAAGAAAATGTATGGACACACATCAGTAGATCCAAGTGTAGTAATCCCTCACACTCCCTCTATCACTACCATACAACACATTTATTGTCTTTTTTTTTCTTTTTGACTGTTTTGATTTTCTTGTTTGTTTGTTTGTTTACAAGAAATTTCCTTCATGTTCATTTCCAATTCCTTTTCCCTTTTCTTTTCTTTTTTCTATCATTCCATTCTCTTAAAGTTGTCTCATTTCTCTACATGGTGTTTTTCCCTTGTTGCCTTTTCTTCTTTTTTTTTTTACTTCTTTTTATCCTGCTGTTTTCTTTTTTTTTTTTCTTCTTCTTTCTTTTCCTCCAATGCCGCTGCTGGCGATAGGTACCCCCTTCACACAGCAACACACATAAAAAAGAAAGAAAGAGAAAAAAAAAAAGTACATCAAATAAAAATAATAAAATTAACAACGGCAAACCCACAAGCACATCATACACAGAAAGAAAGAAAGAAAGAAAGAAAAATAAAATAAAAACAAAAGGAAGAAAAAACACCCCTCTCTCCCTTTTTCTTACACCATTCATTTCACTTCCCTCCCCCCACCAAACAACAAAAAGAAAAGAAAAGAAAAAAAGAAAAGAAAAAAAAGGATTCTACAATTTAAAATCCGGTGACTCCGCGGCCCCACACCATGGACAGTTCTTCCCCAACACAATATATCGATTCCAGTCCTCCTGATTGGCCGGCCGCTGACAACTCCGGCACTTCGTGAGGCCGCCGCCGACGATCGGGTACCCCGTCACCGCACACTCCGGGAAGACCGCCCCGGCCGGCGACTGCAGCGCCCCCTCAAACATCTCCACCTGATTCTGCGGGTCCATGATGGTGGGGAGGTGGGCGTCCAGGTTGCTCTCAATCGAGACGGCCAACACCCACTTATTCACCTCCTCCTCCGCCTCCTTTCCAATGGAGGAGGTTCGCGGTAGGGGGTATTTCTTGGGAAAGTCCGTACAGTCAAAGTCTTCGTTATCAATAGCGGTACTATCCAAGGCGCCATCTTCAATTTTTTCACAAATATCAAGGAAACGGTTAAGGTAGAGGAAAGCCAAGTTATCAGATTCGGCCTTCTTCGCTGCCATACCAGCATCATAAAAGGCTTGTTCAGGGGCAATATAAGGAATCCATCGTGGAAGTCCAAGCATAAGTTTTAATGCATAGTCATTTAATGATAATTCTAACATACGAGGAGCCATATAGTAAATGTGAACAACGTGTGCAAGTGCTCTTGCCTTTGTCACATCTTCTGGTTTCTGTCCAGATGTAGCCATACTTTCGGCAACATTTATAAAACTTGTATGAAATTTATCCAATTTCAAATTGCTTTCAGATTGAAGTGGAAGTACTTTAACAAGTCGTTCAGCCATTTCTACCCAAACTTCATAAAAGCGGAAATCACCAGTATCAAGGGGTAATTCTTCTACCACATCAAGTGCCTGAGCCATTTCACCTTTATTAACATGATATTTCATTCTTAAACCTGCTACATATTTCATTTCTTCTGCTGTACGTTGTTTTGCCATACGAATAGCATTATCCCAGTCATTATTGGTAATATAAGCCTTAAGTGCCGCTTCTGGATCAATTTCTTCCACCACTTTCGCATCTTTCATACCTCCACTTTCAATACTATCTTGTACAATAGCACGTTTTACATAATCTTCTAGTTCTGGACTAATACGTTTGGCTAAATATTCAGCAAGATCAAATTTCTTACCATGAACATACATATTAATAGCTCCTTTATAATCTTCACAATCTTCTAAACATTTACCGGCTTCCACATATCTATGTGCATCTTTTAATTTACCTGTAGCAATACGTAAAACTCCTTTAAGCATATTACGATCATGTTTTTGTGCCACCTTTACTGCACGTACCCATAAACTTGCCAAAACATTAGGATCTGATACCTGCTCTGGTGTTGCACCAAGATAAGTTTCCACAGCCATTTGATATTCTCCATGTTCTTCCAATACCGCACCTGCTTTCTTTGGATCATTCGATTGTAATGCAATACGTTTCGCAATTTCTCCTAACATCTCTGGACAATGTTCCTTCGCCACTCTTTGGGCTTCTGTGTAGAGACGACCATCCATGTACATTCGTAATAATGCTTCAGGAGCATTTGCACGTACAAATAATGTTTCTGCTTCACGATAATTACCCTGTTGAAAGCAAGCACGACCATTTGCTTGTAAAATAGTAGGAATTGCCGTTTGATCATAATTCTCTGCTACCCGCATAGCATTTTCAAATTCATGTTGATGTAAATACATATCAATAGCCTCACGTGGTTTTCCAGATTTAAGAAAAGCATCTTCTGCCATTCGAAAATCTCCTTGATCTTCATAATGCATGGCATACTTAAGATAAACATATGGTAATTTCGCTGGTTGTGCCAATTGTGCCCATTGTAATGCCAATTCAAATTTCTGAGCCTCCAGCGCCGCATCAATACCCGCATCCACAAGTGAAAACTTCATAAGAAGTCGTACACCATCTTCGGCTTCAATCACCATTGCACGAGAAAGTACAACTTGTTTAGCGGCATTCGCCCCACCATGTACTTTAGCCACACGTACAGCATCTTCCCACATTTCTCGATCCCGATACATATTAACAGCACGTCCCCAATCTTTTCCAGCTACATAATGAGTTTCTGCCATTTTAAAGTTACTTTCTTTTTCAAATTGTGCAGCAAGAGATAAATGCGTTTTCAGTAAATAATCTGGACGATAGGCTTGTACGAGACGAATCATATTTGTATAATCACGGGTCTTTTTATACATGACAATAGCTTGATCTGGTTCATCCACTTTCAGATAAATACGTTCAGCTCCGGCATAATCTCCTTTAGCTTCCAATTGTTTTGCTTGATCCACAAACATAGCAATAAGTTGTTGTTGTGAAAGATGACGTTGGGCTACACGATACATATGATCAGACATTCCAGCCCGATTGTACATTTCAACAGCATCATTAATAGATCCAGCTTTAATATAAAATTTCTCAGCATCACTGTATTGATGTAATTCTTCATAGTGGTGGGCAATATTTTTATAGAATCCTTTTACAGTCTGATCATTATCCGCTCCAACCACTTGACTTTCAAGAATATTTGTAGCTTTACTCCATTGTCGTGAATCAATAGCAGCTTTAACAGCTTTACTATATTTTTTCGCTTCAATATAGTGATTAATAGCTTGATCCACATGTTTCTGTGAAACCAAGTAATCTCCCCAAGCTTCTTCTAGTTCTGTCACTTGCTCTGGATGTGCTCGTTTAGCAAATTCTACCGCACGACTGTAGATATGTCCCTTCTTATATGCTTGAATAGCCCGTTCATCCATTTTAAGTTTTTCAAAAAAGTCTCCTGCCTTTTCAAATACTTGAGCCTTAAAAAGTGCAGCTGCAATAGCTTCTAAAAGTTGAGATTCTGGTTTTAAATTATGTACTGAAACAACATTTGCCGCACGTGCTGGTGTACCACCTCTAAGGTATAAATTAATAGCATCAATATATTTTCCATCATGTTCCTTCTGTTCTCCAGCTTTTTCATATTGACCCGTTTCCATTAACCAGTTATAATAATGGGCACGTTTATTAGCCAAATCTGGCCAACCACGAGCTTCAGCAACACTAATGCTTTCATCAAAACGATTCATTTCTTCCCACATAGCCATATCTTCTTCTATTTTACCATTTTCTAGGAATAGTTGTTCCGCTCGTTTGTATTCTTTATTCAACATACATAATTCTGCCCGAACTGTATAGTGATCATAACCATCTGTAAGTCCTTCACTTGCTTTAGCTGCTGCTTCTGCAAGTTCATTAATATGATTAAGTGCATTGACTTTCGCCACATCTCCCAAAGCAGCATAACAACGTTGAGCAATATGTAATTTCATTTCTTGAAGAGCTAAATTAGCTAAATTAGCCCACATTGCTTCTGTTTCAGGTGTAAGAGCTATTTGATCTAATAAATCACAAGCTCTATTGTAATCATGATCTTCCATGGTGGTACCAAACTCAATAAGGGCTTCATCTAGTCCATAAGCGACGGTATTTACACCTTCATCCACAATGACTTCTGTCTTTCCATTACCACGTTCAATACCTTCCACTTCTCCTTTAATAGGAACCACCGCAACGCGATCAGGAGCATCAATACTGTACCAAACACATAATTCTACTCGATTCTGTGCCACCACAACATCACTACCAGGTACCCATTGAACATATGTACAGTAATTTAATAATGTGGTACGACTTTGTTCTTCTAAATCATAAAGAAATAATTGATGTTGTTTATCACGGAAAAGTAATTTATTGGCACGGTAATTTAATTCAAGCCAATCAATTCGAGATTGATGTGATATTCGTGCAACGGAAATACCGCTTCCCAAATCATCAATTTGAATGGTTTGTCTGTCAATAAGATAAGCAATAAATTTACGTTCACGTTTTTCATTATTATCTCCAGATCCTGGTGATTCATGAATACGAACAGAAATACGATGAGCATTACGTTCTTCTGTACGACAAGTACCAAGAAGTTCATTCTTTCCATACTCAATTAAACAAAGTTCACCAGCTGCAAAAACCATACAAACTTGTGGATTATCAAAAACAAATTTTTCACGACCTGAAAGTTGCCAAGGAACTTCAGATAACTTGCATGAGACAAGATCACCTACAAGAAGTGTAGTAGATGTATATGCTACCAAATAACGATCTTGATAAACATTCACACGTTGAACTTCATATCCCAAGTTTGAACGTAAAACAATTCTAGTTCCTGTTGCTAATCGTTTTACAATTACTTGATTATGACTTACATATGTAAATTCAAAAGCACCACGAAGTCGGTATCTTTTTAAACACGTATCAAACATATCCACAGCTCCTGTAAGAGTTCCGGTTACAATACGGCTTCCATCATATTTCCATGCCATGGCAGAAAAACTGCAGGAATTGGGAAGTTTTACAATAACACCTTCCTCCCATTTGCGTGAGCGAAGATTAAAATCTAGTAGACGAAACTTTTCAGTACTTGCAATAGCCAAACTTTGTCCACTAGGATTAAAACATCCCACCGTAAAATCTCCTTCTTCTTCCAATTTATAATCAAAATCTTGAGATTTTTGTCCATTACGTTCATAAAAAGTAATATGACCATTTTGTCCGGCTGCACAAATATGTTCTCCCCATAATAATACGTATGGTGTACAGCTATGATTAAAAATCTTTTTAGATCCAGATACTTCATTGGTTTCTTCAGATTCAAAGGTATATTGATAAACAGAACCATCCAGGTGACCAGAAATAATTTTTTGTCCATCTGTACTGCTTGCAATAGAAACAACTGGGTGTTCATGTGCATAAAGGGATTGAGACTTATTCGCCTTTAAAATTCCCACCTTTACTTTACCCTCAAGTGTTCCAAACACCACCAATTCAACGCCTTGTGAAGTATTAGGCCAACAAACACAAGTAACAGCAGTGGTTTGTGGGAATTTACTGCAAATAGCTTTCTTTTCACCCCATTCAATACCAATACGGTAAATTGCCACCATTCCATCAGATTGTCCCACGGCAATTTTAGAGCTATCAGGAGAAAATACCATTCCGCTAATAACATAGGATCTTCCATTCTTACCATCTGCCGCTTTGGTTGGAAACTTATCCCGACGTTCACCAAACTCATCATAAAGGTTTACCATACGACTGCTATCTGCAACCGCCACTCGTTTATTATTTGGAGACCAACAAATAGCTTGTGTGCGGGCAAAGCCTTGCTGAGAGGCCATTAACGTCTTGTAATGTTTCACCTGCATTTGGGAGAAAAATCAAATAATCAAATAATCAAGCAGCAAAAAAAATTCTTTTTTTTTTTTTCACGGTAACTATCTTGTTCTTTTTTTGATTATTTATATATATGTGTGCGTGTGTGTACCTATAGGTGCAGGTGTGTAATGTCTGTCTTTCTTTCTTTCTCTAATTTGCGGCTGTGTATTTCACTTTTGTATTTTGTCTCCACTTTATACCTTCTTTTTTACTTTTCTTGTCTTTTTCTTTCGTTCTTCTCCTCTTTTCTTTTTTGTTTCTATCCTTTCTTTTCTTTTCTTTTCTTTTCTTCTTTGACTCCTCTTGGTACTGTTTTCTTCTCTTCCACTGTTTTGTTTCTCTTTTTCTTTTTATTTATTTCTCTTTTCCTTCCTTACCCTCGCAACAGGTAGGGATAGGACCTTCCCAAACAAGAAATAAAATCAGGAAAAAGAAAAAAAAAGAAAAAAAGACAAACAAGAAGAACAACAAGAGAAATAAAAAATAGATATAGAAATAGTATCTTCTACAAGAAAATACATAAAATGAATTCTTTTTTTTCTTCTTTAATGATAAAAAAAAAAAAATAATAATAATAACGAAAATATATACTGTGGTCATCATCACCGTATTTCATCTGTGATAATCCTTCCCTCTCCAACAACAACAGAGAGAGATATAAATAGTTTCAAAGCACGAGGGAACCATCATCCTCCTCGTCTTCTCCTTTTTTCAACCCAACTCTTAAGCCGCCCTCTTCTTCTCCTTCTCCTTCTCTTTCTTTTCCTCCTCTTCTTGTTGCTGTTGTTGATATTCCTGTGGATTGCGATAACTGTTCTTCACGCAGGGATGCCAACAACACACGGCGTAGTTGACGAAGTGGAATCTCATCATCACAACGCGAGACATCAAACACTCCCGTTCCATGTGCCCCAACCAAACGGGTAAAAAAATCTTGGTTAACACAACTTCTACGCAGCGCAAAAACAAGGGATTCTGTATCTGTGGCTTTTCGCTGTGTGGCTATATTATAGAGCACTAACTTTCCTTCACTTTCTACTCTTGAAATATTGCTAGAACTAGACATTTCATTTACACGCTCTTTTTCAGTTTTATCTTCACTGTTTTTCTTATTCTTCTTATTATGCTTCTTTTTTGCAATTGCAGAGCAAAGCAATGGAAATGGTTTAGCAACATCTGTAGGTTCCATGAAAAGAGATTCAATCCAGCGAACATTTCTCATTTCAGCATCTGAGACGGACATAAATACACTAGAGAGAAGTCGCTGAGACCACCATTCACGACCGTAATGAAGGAACAACTCGTCACCTTCCTTTAAGTTTACAATTGGCACTAGTGTCAGTAAGTGTGTATTATCATCTACCTCTAATCGTACATTGGCTTTACGTGTGAGGGCTCGAAGGATTTGTTGCATCTGCATATATTGATCCTTCTTTATCACCCCGTCTTTTGATTCCCTTTCACCATCTATAGATTGAGACATGGTAAGTAACTCTTCTTCACTTTTACCAGAGTTTGTATCTTCATATAATTGCATACGTTCTCTGTGCATTTTCCAGTACTCGCAGTTGGCAAGATCATCTCGTGGAGGTATTTCCCACAGAATACCATCATTGATCTCAAAGAGATGATCCTCTGCAATAGTTAGAGGCGATATATGAAGTTGTGGTCTCTGAGATAATGGATGTGAAGTTTTCTTTGTAGTTAATGATCCAGAACTATACTTTCCAATTCTTTCCATGTCACTACTAGAATAATGATAATCATCATTATCATCATCATCAAAATCATTATTATTGTTATTATTATCTCCATCCTCTTCCTCAGTTTTACAAAAATCAGACTCATTATCCAATTTCCTAGTTCCATTAGTAGTTGTTGCCGTTGTTGATACACTCTGCTCCAACACACTATTATTATTATTATTATTATTATGATTATCCGTATTATTCTTCTTCTCTCTCTTTCCAGCAAGATACCTATAATGATGTCGATCTCGCCAAGCCTGAAGTCCTGCAGCATCTGCAAGTGGTGCGTGATGGCTCGGCACTAGTAAATACCATCCACGTGCTGTCGCTATATTGAAGTACAGTCCTGTACTGAATTGATGCCGTAGGGCGAGAAAACGCCGCAGCGATATGGTATGAGAAGGTGTATGAATGAGATTCACCATGTATGGAGGGGCAATCGCATCCCGCAGCGGTGCCACTTCAATTGGTGTTAACTTCTTTACAGCACGTGTAAGAAAGACACCATTTGCCCCAGGCACAAGTCTACTCGGGGCTACACGTGTTAAAGACATAGTTATCCTTTTTTTTTTTTT
>NW_021639854.1:357948-366568 GCF_002087225.1 Trypanosoma theileri | reverse complement strand
ACAGTGCGACACCATGCAAAGTGACAACGTTCACAAATAAATAATGGCAAAAAAAGATAAAAAAAAAAAAAAAAAGAAAACATAAAACAATACAAAAGAAAAAAAAAGAAAAATCAAAAAAAAGAAAAATGAAACAACAAAAAAAAACCGTATCAGAAGTCAAACAGAAAATATACAAAATTATATACTGCCCAACGCCAGAGGGTCTTTTCTCTGTTTCTCTCTCTCTCTTTTTTTCTTTCATCTACAATTTCTTGAGAGAAGAGTATTACTTTGGTAATCGATACCAACACAAGGATGCACTTAATGAGTGAGCACCGATGCATACAATATATATATATATATGGATATTATATAGATATATTATATAGATATGTACACAAGTATATATATACACAAGCAAAAACATAAAAATAAAAATATATATATAATAAAAAAAAAAAACACCACAACACATCTTTCAGTTGATGTTATATCCCACATCAAACAGGTATCAATTTGATCCTCTCTCTAGTAGATCTTAAATATAGTATAAATAGCTGTACCCAGCACAAAAAGAACAACTCCACTTAGTAGGGAATGAAGGTATATGGCTCCAATCTTTTTTTTTTTTGTTTTTACCAGACCACAGTAAACGTATGGTTTTGCTTTCTCCAGCTGAAAAAAAAAGGAACAAAAAAAAAAAAATCATACGTTGTGAACAAAAAGAGAAGAGAGAAACAGAAAGAGTAAATCAAAACAGTTGCGCAGAACTGTTTTGTAAAAATGATCTGCTATTTTGTGAATCAGTAGTACTCCCCCGTTTAAATGTCTGATAATGCGCCTTGTTACTATTCACCGTTATACTTATATTGCTGGCGGAGTTATGAGAAGAAGGTCTATCAGATCCCCTTGAAACTCCAAGGAATGGTGTAGGATAAATATCTGCCAACATGAGGTGCGGCCGGGAATCGTGTCGAATATTTTGTGAAGACATACGGCGATGCCCCTGTGGTAATGGTACTGTTACGTGTGGTACTGGTGGTGCGTTTTCTAAAGTATAATGTATGGATGCTTCTTCTCTGGGCAACATTGGAGTGGAAGTTTCTCTCTTCATGGTTGTAAATTGCCCAGGTGTATGTGTTGTGGGATCCGTCACACTTCGAGATCTAGAAGGCGCTGGATTTGGTAAAGAGGCAGACCGCTGCATTAGTAAACCGTTACTACTAGTCATGTAGCCAAAACGAGATCTATAAAGGCGTTCAAATGTCTCTTGACGAGCTTTACGAGGTTGTGCAAGTCCACTTCCACCCATTCTATGCATTCCAGGAAGCAATGGACCACTAACATCTGGGGGGTTTACTTTTCGTCGTAAATAACGATTGCGATTGCGAAGAGTACTCCCATTTGTAGTTCCTACATTTGTTCCATTAACATCATCCTCATCTTCATCATCATCACTGTTACTGTTGTCATTCCCAAGATTAGCTTCATCAAATAATGCTTGTTGTACAAATTCAATTCTTGCAAAACATTCATAACGGTTAATAGGAATAGTATTCTTTCGGAGTTCATCTATAACTCTTCTAGCTTTAGACCTTGCTATAATAGAGGCAGAAATTTCATCCATAGGTTTGGGTTCCATATAGCGTGGAATTTCAGACTTTTGACGATCACTACGCAAAGTTGAAGAAGAACGAGATCCAACGGAAGAAGATCCCATACGTCCTTTTTTTTCAATAGCAACTGTACTAGATCCTGAACCCTCACCATACATTAAATGAGAATTTGTAACCTCACCATTAGGTAAATTATTCTGCGATCGGTTAGGTGGATTCGGTCGAGGTGGTAATGAAGGTGATCTTGTAGGTGTAGAAAAAAGTCTCGTAGCTATACTTGGTTTTTCTTGAAAAAGTGATGTTGGATTCGTAACATGTGATGAGGATCTACCCACAGGTTCTAGTGTCTTTAATACATACTTTACAGTTGCAGGATTTCTAAGGTATTCAACAATTTCAGTACCACATAAACGTTTCATTGGTTCTGGAGATATTGCTGCGAGAACCATAGAAACTACAGGAAGAGAAGTATTTTTTGTATCACCTTCCCGAAGTTTTATTGTAATAGTTTGAACTTCTTCTTGTAAAAGAGCCAAAAATTGTCCAATTGTCATACACAAATCCCCTGTTGGAGTATTACTACTAGATGGATCTGAGACACACCAAGAAGCTAATGAAGAAGCTGCTTCCCATACAATTCGTCTTGGTGGTAATGTGTTTTGTCGAAGATCAGCCATACGTCTAAAATCTTCTAGGAATAATTCAATTCCCCTACCTCTTCGATCTAAAGCCCCACAATGAATAAATAGTTTTATCAGTGCAGCATCCATTTCTTCAGTTCCAGTAAGCCACATTTCATTTCCTTTAACAGATGTACGATTTGATCCAATAGTAGTGTGCAAAACAGAGCCAGTATTACTTTTGACTTCATCCTGATTATTATCATAAGGTAAAGTATTTGTAAGTGGAGATTTTGAAAAAGATTCTGAATGAAAATCCACATGATCCTTTTTTATTCCGGTATTATTTTTTTTACTTTTGTTTGAACCGTTATTTTTTCCACCATTATCTCCAGTATTTTCTTGTAAATTAAATAAATCTTCTACAAGAGAAATCCACTGAGCCACAGACAATGAAGATTGAGAATCATTAGTAGCCTTAAAGTAGGATTCCAAGAAGGTTTTGTTAGGTAAAGGTTGTATACCTAATTTTTCTAATAGGTTTAAAATATTATCACGTCTAACACCATTCTCTTCGTCAAATATAGCCCTTAATTGCCTCTTTTGTAAATGATTTAGCTTCTGTTGATTTGATTTTTCCACTTCTAAAGGATTACTGTTAGATTTACCATCCCTTCTAGATTGATTGTTACCGCTATTCTTTACGTCACTATGTGGCAATTGAGCAGAATTTAGTTCAGACAAATAAGAACGATGAGAGTCTCCAGAAATGCTTCTTTCATCTGCTGTATTAGAAACATGCTTTCCAGCAAGAATTTCAGCGAGAGTAGGTCTACTAACCCCTTTTAGGTTCTGACTCATTTGAAAAGGCAAGGAATTTCTTCCACAAATAATGCCTTTTTCTTTATATATATATATATATATATCCTTACTCTATAAAGTCCTCTAAGAGAACCCCGAACAGAAGTCTGGGAGAGGATAATGAGAAGAAGAAAAAAAAAAAGTGGGACAACACTAGTGTGTTTTTCTTTTTTCTTTTCTTAATTCCCTTAAAAGGAAAATCACAAAAAAGAAAGAAAAAAAAAATAAGGAAGAGAATACAATACCAGATGAAAAATAAAATAAAAAAATACTTCAATATACAGCAGAAATTATTTTAAGAAAATGATAGCATTCTATACCAGAAATCAAAAAGAAAATAAAATAAACAATTAAATTGTTAAACGTGAATAGTCAACCCTCTTTTTCTTTTATTTTTTTTTTTTTTTTTATTCTCCTTATTTGTAAACACGATTCTAGATGAACAGAGAACAGAATAAAAAAAAAAGGATAGCAAAACGACCCTATCCTGTCACTCTTCAGTGATAAGACTACGAAGGTCTCTTTTTCCGTTCGCCTCATCAAGTTCATCTTGTAACTCTGGGGCCTTCTCAACAAAAATAAATTCTTTCCGCAGTACGATACCTGAAGAGTTTCTTGAACAATCTTTTGAGCAAACAAAGACTGTTACTGTACCACAATCTACTCCATCATCAGAATTGGCATTATTTCTCGCAATATATTCACCAACACGTAAATAATACAAACTAGTTGGTATAATTTGTAATTCATGAATTAAAGCTGCCCCACAATGACTACATGGTGGAATACGAAGCATATCTTTTACTTTTCGAGTATTCATATAAATTGGATAAGCCATAGATGATATGGATGATTTTTCTTGACTGGATATTTGATCTCGTACATAGTAACGAAGAACTTGTGATGGTTCCTTTGCTATTTTTCTTCTAAACTTTTCATAATCATAATCTGATGGTTTATCTTTTAGATCAATAGTTTGTTCCAATTCTCTTACGTCAGCTTCACTAATATCAGGATTTCGAGCATTTTCTTCAGCGACTTTGATCATTTCAGCTTCCAAATCAGTTGGTACAACAATTTCTTCCTTTGGTTCAGGGGAAATAAGAATACAACAAGGTGGAAAGTTATTTGGTGGTAACTCATCTACTGTCATTGGATTCATATAAATAACGTCATCTGATACCTCATCACATAAAGCCTCTTCATCATCAGCATCAATTTGTAAAGAAAAAGCACACCAACTGCTTGACGGTTGACGGGTACAAACAGCAGAGTTACAACAGAATACGTACATCATTCTATGATGTGGAGAATTTACATGTGGTAAAGGGCTAAATGCTTGCAATAAAAGAAACATTTGATTACCACATACAGAACATGTAGTCCATTTATGTATGGTTTCTCGTTGGGAATCATTAAGAGTAGGAAAATATGTGGGTGTACCGCCAATTTTAGTCTCCGAAGTAAGATTATTTCTTTCTGGTGACATATAGCCATCAAATACCCCTAACATAACCTTCGCCATTTTAAGCTAAAACAATAATAATAAAAAAAGAAATTTTTCTAATAAAACACAAGTTCCAACGGAAAAAAAAAAGAGAAAGAAGGAGAAAGAAAAAGTAAAAATACAATAAAATAAAAAATTCCAAATTTTTTTTTAGAAATCATTTCCTGGTTGCTATCCGATTACACATGGAAATAAATAAAAAATAAAGTAACATATAGAACGATTTGCGTTTGAGAGGCACATTTCGCGTAAAAGCAAAAGAAAGTGACTCCAAAAGAGGGAAGGGAAATACTACCATGAAGAGAAAGTAAATAAAAAAAAAAAAAAAGAGAAATAGAAAAATAGTTCCCATGATGGAGAAACCACCGTCTTTCCATTCACAATATTACGGGCAGAGTAGAAGAACGCTTGGCACCAAAAAAAAAATTCTGCAAAAAAAAAAAACTCAAAAAAAAAGAAGATTATTACTACCTTTTCCCTATGATCGATGAAATGGAAATAATGACCTTTCTTGATAGAACAAACTAGCAAAAAAAAAAAAAAAAAAATCAACTATTAGCACATACATATCCAAAGAGAATAATAAAAAAAAAGACTTGTTAAGTATTCACACTGACCCAAGTTCCTCTGCCCATTTTTCAAATTCCTTAAGTGAACTTTGCAAAACTGATGGTTGTATTTTTTTAACTGCTTCTTCAAAGTCGTTCATCGTAACAGCAGATACAACCATTTTGCCATTTTCTTTCATTGCGGCAATTTCTGCAGGTGATCGATCAGCAATTAAACGACGCATAGGCATCATAGCTGCATCACGAACCAGCAAATTTATATCAGCTCCACTAAATCCTTCTGTATATTTGGTTCCTATTAACTTTAAATCAACATCTGAATCCAATGTCATGGAAGCAGTCTGCTTATTTAAAATATCAATTCGTCCTTCTTCATCAGGTAAAGGAATATAAATACGTTTCTCCAAACGACGTCGCATAGCTTCGTCCAAATCCCAAGGACGATTTGTAGTTGCAAGTACCATAACTCGTTTATCACTTTCGGCACATAATCCATCAATTTGCTGAAGCATTTCACTTTTTACACGTCTACTGGCTTCATGTTCATTTCCACCACGTGATGACATAAGAGCATCCACTTCATCAAAAAATACTGTTGAAGGGGCATAGTGACGTGCAAGTTGAAATAAAGTTCGAACCATTTTTTCACTCTCACCAAAATATCTGCTGATAAGAGTTGATGAACTCATATTAAAAAAAGTTGTTTTTGCACTGGTAGCCACAGCTCGAGCAAGCATAGTTTTTCCAGTTCCAGGAGGTCCAAATAAAAGAACTCCCTTCCATGGTTGAACAATTCCTGTAAATAATTCTGGTACTAAAAGTGGAAGAATAACAGCTTCTTTTAATAAACGTTTAGCTTCTGGAATACCTGATATATCTTCCCATTGGACATTTGGAGAATGTTCAATTATTTCTGCTTCAATTCGTTCAGCAAATTCCATATTTATATTTGAAGGGAGACTGTTATCAATGGAAATTCCTGGTTTTTCTTTAGAGATACTTTTTCTCTTACTTGAAGCTTTTGTTGTTGAAGAAGAAGAAAAACGATTTTCAATTACAGGAGATCTTCCAAATGAAGAATAACCTTCTTCTTCCAAACATTTTTGACCTCTTTTTGCAGTTTCACTCTTTTTAGGAGAAACTGTAAGATTTTGTAATCGACCATATAATCGATTTACAGGAGGTTTATCACCTTCAGTAACTGCAATATCTCGAACCAAAATTTTACCTCCTGTTGAAAGAAGAATTGGATGTGATTCACCCAAGTGAACCCCTGGTGCATCAATAACTGGAAAAACAACTTCTCCATTAAGAGAAAGGCTCATAGATTCTGAAGTAATCAACAATGTAAGTGTAACACGATCTCTTATAAGACGAATAGGTCTCATTGGTTCCAAACCTGACAAACGTTCAAAAGTTTCATATTCTGTTATACGCCATCGTTCAACAGAAATAAAAACTGCTCCTGAAGAATCAAAATGAACTAATACCAAAGAAAAACCACGTATTTCTTCTCCAGCAGATGGTGTTACTCCCATTCCAAACATAGCATAATGTCCTGGAGATACCAAATTTTGTACTTGTGCTGTAAAACATGCAATATTTTGAGTTTGAGGTAAAGGAGCAACAGTTCGAAGAAGTAATAAATCAGTGCAATGAACTTTTACGGTTTGTTCACTATGTACCTCTGCACCTATAAAAACCAAATTTGAACCCAATGTATTTTGCCTTTGAATTCGACCTCCTGAACACATTTGTGTCCATCCAGGAACGCGATCACTTGGTTGTTGAAGTTGCACAGGTGTATTTTCTGGAGTACTGTCTTCATCCAATGGACCCACCCATTCACCACGAGTAGGTGATCGACGATACTGTGAAAACCCAAGAGTACCCACAGTTTTAGCTTGTAATGAACGTGGGGGTGTTGGCATAATACCTTCACGCAACAAAGCGTTACGTTTACCGTTTCTAGGCCGAGTTAAAGGATAAGAACGATTTACTGGTGTACCAAAAGACGGAAATTGCGATACGCGTGGAGTAATGGAACGTTGACTACTTGCGCGTTGACTTTTTAGAGAAGAATAAATGGCCTGTTGTAATCCAATATCTTCATCCATTTCTTTAATATTTTTTGTGTTAATATGTGGAAGTAAAAAAAAAGAGACACGTGCGTGTGTTTTTGTGTACAAAAAAAAAAAGATATAGGAAATACAAATTATTAATATAAATAAACCATCTTTAGCAAAAAAAAATCAGATATTCCAAGAAGGGAGCAAAAAAAAAAAAAGAAAAAACACTTAATAAAAGAGATACAAGAATTCAACAACATACCAGAAATAAATTAATAAATAAAGAAAAAAAGAAAAGGGCGGACTCCAGAAATTTGTACGGCAACAAAATGAAAAGAAAGAAAAATAATAATAATATTAATAATAATAATAATAATAATAATATTATTATTATTATTATTATTATTATTATTATTATTATTATTATTGTTAAAATAACCACAGAAATCCAAATAAATAAATAAATAAATAAATAACAGAACAGAACCCCAACACCACCCTATTACAATAAAAACAAAAACACTTGGAAATCAAACGCCCGACAAACCGACGTCACCATCCCGCTTCGAAAAGAATAAAAAAAAAAGCGGGGACCACAGGCAGGAAGACCGCACCGCCGCCGCGGAAAAAAAAAGAGGGGGGAGGGTGTTTCGCGGGAACGGGGCGCGCCTGTTACAACGAAAAAAAAAAAAAATACGAAGAAGACCAAAGAGCCACCGGGACGCCCGCCGCGAGTCCGGAAGGAAAGACCCGAAAGAAAAACAAAAAAAAAAGGCGGGGAAACCCCCACCCAGCGAAAGAAAGGGCGAACGCGAACGACGACGGCGCCTCCGCCCCCGTCCCTTCTCCCACGCGCGGTTTTCCGGCCGGGCCGCGCTTCTTCGGCAGATGGGGGCAGAAAAAACAAAAAGAAAACCCAGCATTTTAACCCCAAGGAACAGGAACCCCAACCTGGATTAAAAAACCTATTGTGTTATTTTCCCGGCGGCGGTTTGTCAAAAACATCTTGGGGGCGGGAAAAATGGGGGCAACGGGGCGCCCCTTTTCGCCCTGCCTCCCGATCGGAGCGAAGGGCGCTGGTTTGGGTTGGTTTTTCGGAAACCTGCGAGGTCCGGACCGCAAAGCCGAAAATAAAACCCATTTTCCCCTAATTCCGAAACCCCCAACGAAGGAACGGCGCGAGGAGGCGGCCTGGCCGTCCTTTTCGCCAGCAGACGGGAAAAAAAAAGGATGGCCCTGCCCCCTCCCACGAAATAGAACCGGCGGGGCGGCCCAAGAAATGACGCGGCGCCCCGGGGAACAAAGAAAACAATAAAAAAAAACCCGAGGCACGGCGGACCCCACCCGACACCCGACACCCATCCCGGGACGTTTTTTCTTTTTTCGGCGGGGTTTC
>NW_021639854.1:355911-357670 GCF_002087225.1 Trypanosoma theileri | reverse complement strand
TTTTTTTTTTTTTTGGTTTGTGTGGTCCTTTTCCCTTTTTTCTTTGGTGGCGGTTCTAGGGCGGGTCGGTCGAGAGAGAAAAAAGACAAAAAATGGAAAAAGAAAAAATAGGCGAAGGAGAACCTGCCAAAGCGAACAGGTCAAAACCGACACCACCAACGGCAACACCTCCAATCCAGAAGAATGGAGAAAAAAAGAAAACTGAAAAGAATTGAAAAAGATAAAAGAACCCGTATATATAATTGAATAAAACAATTTTAATCTTGCCCAATATTTCTCAGCAAAAAAAAAGAAAAATTCGGAACATGATTAACGATGACCAGCAAAACATCGCTGAAGAGGGATTCCCCCTTCACCCACCTTCTACGGAGGGCCTCGGGGGTGGGGATGGGGTTTTCTCGCTTAACACGGTTTGTATAAAGTTTTAAATTCTCCCTCTTCCTCCATACCCGCAACTTTTTTTTTTTTTTTTCCATTTCGCAAACCTTCTTGGGATGAGTAAGCTCATTTTGTTTTTTTCTTCTTTGGTTGCCGATTGGCTACCTGCAAAATCATAAATGACTCTCTCTCTGTCTTTCTTTACGTTCCTTGTTTCTTTATTTTTTTTTTTTTTTTTTTTTTTGATTTTTTTTTTTCTTTCAGTTTTTCTTTTTTTTTGTTACTTTAAGAGAACGACAGATACCCGGAATATGACGCCAAGAAGTCCATCGACCAAGGTGATGGGAAAGAGCAATATGTTAATTGGAAAAGGCAGTGTAAATCCATTATATGCTTGCCAAACGAATCCCATCACCGTTAACAAAATGATAATTGCCTTGCCTTTAGGAGTGTCAAGTGAAATACCAATATTCTTCTCTTTCCCATCGGCGGAGGCTAATTCCTTTTGGAGGGCAGAAGCATTTTCAATAATTAGTTGTGCACCTCGAGCGGCACAATACGCTGTAATAGCGTACTTTTCAAATATAACTGTAAGAATCATACAGAAACCGTTTAAGATAGTATTTGAAATGGGTTCAGCCAACTTTTTTTGTTCTGGAGGAAGATTATCCTCAAGAAATTTCTTCAAACCACAGTACTTTTTGACAATATTGGCGGTAGAACAACCAAACGCCAAGGCACAAGATATTTTATCATGAAGAGCAGCAGTAATAGCCAGAAATGCGAGGACCAACGCATTCATAGCATCATTCACAGCAGTAATGTCAACAGAGTTTAAAAAAACTCTTAGCTTGCGGGAAAAAAGTTCATTCCGCGTGAGTTCCTGAACATCTGGAATACCGTTATTGTTGGCATCCACGGTATCATCTTTTGCGCTCGCTTCTCGCACTGCACGATAATTATCATAGAGTATATTAACATTTTTTTTTATGCGGTCCCAGCTGGTAAGATACAACACTTCAAGCAATGTAACGAGTATAGTGAAACAACCACCAAAGAAACAAAGTGCAAATCCAAGAAGAATTGGTAAAACTCGGGCGAATTGATTCTCTTTTATCGTACTGGAAGCTATTGCAATTTTGTTGTATACCCGCTCTCCAATAGGGTAAACGGTATCAAGTAGATCCACTCCTTTTTCCGTGAGTCTGCTTGCAAGTTGAATCTGCGACTTGCGGTGTGGGTACTTCTTCTCCATTGTGGTAAAGAGCTGCGTTAGCAGCGGATTCTTCTTTTCAACCTTTGGCATAGCAATGTGTATATTTGTAAATACGTATATAGGTAGTTATTTGTAAATATTGGTTCTTTGTTTTTTTTTTTTTTT
>NW_021639854.1:316587-355792 GCF_002087225.1 Trypanosoma theileri | reverse complement strand
AAAATATATATATATACACATATATTAGTATCACCATGATTTTTTTTTTTTTCTTGAGGAGACAATAAATCTTTTATCTTATTTATCTCTATCTCACTATTTTTTTTTTCCTTTTTACTGTTTGCGTTTTTTTTTTCTTTTTTTTTTTTTTGCATTCACCCCTTATTAAACAATACACAACAAGAGCAACACAATCGAATCCTCACTATAATCGAAACTGAAGCCCCTTTGAGTCGTAGAGTAAAATGTTCGGTAAAGTTTGTTTTGAAGAAGATTGGTCTATTATACTTTCCTGCATATTTCTTACCGCTTTAACAAAGTAATCGGTTTGATGGGTTGGCACTACAATACCTATAGCTATTATATCCCACATTTCTAGTGGATTCATAACTCTACGCATCACATGGTACATCTGCACATGAATAGGAATAAAGGCATCTACTCGAAAGAATTCCATCATCGTTGTCGTCGTCGTTTCTTCATTTATACTATCTTTAGAAATAGGTATAGATACAGGTATAGGAAGTGATAACGTCCCTAGAAGAGGATCATAAGCATCGGGTTCATTATTATTTTTCCTCTCAGTAGTTGTACTATTATTATTATTATGAAGATGGGATGAAATAGGAGCCAAACCCGGTGCAGAGACTTGACCACGTTGCGAAACCGCATTCAAATAAGTTTGCCACGCCACTTTCCAACTTTCATGCTGCAGAAGTGGACGTTCCTGTGAGAATCCACATGGACGCAATAATGTCTTTATGAATGTATGGTTAAGATTTTCTCTATATATCTGTGGAAATGATTGTTTTTGTGAATAATATCCTTGTTGTTCATATCGGTATTTTAATAATTTGTGTAATTCCTCATACAGGCATGGGCAGACGGTGTGATAAAAGTACGGTAGTGTGATCGTGCCGCTACTACCAATGTCTATGAGAAGAGGACAAACAAGTCGGCGTCGCGACAATGTCATTCACTCTCGCTGTTCATACCTTTATTATTATTATTATGAAGATAATTTCCTTTTTCTTTTGGGTTTTACTCCTGCAAGAGACTGCAGGCTTAAAAGAGAAAATAAAAAAAACAGAAAAAAAAAAAAAAAAAACATGACCCCTCTCTCTCTCTTTCTCCCTTTCTCGGGATAGATAATCCATATGATGATACCCTGTCTATCAAAAGATTACCCTCTCGTTATTCATTATACACAAACACACAAACACACACAGAAAAGAAGAAGATCATCATTAACAATAAAAAAAAACAATCCCCCTTCTAATCCACCAGGTGTTCCAACTCCTCCGCTGTTAGTGGAGTAGTGATAGCCGCAACAATGGGTTTCACAACCTCCAGAAACTCTTCCACATCCACGCGTACTTTACAATCCACATGACCTCCACCCATCCAAAATACAGGCGGTGATAATTGTGTAATGCGATCACTTAAAATAACTGGAATTTCAGTGGTTGTACCAAATGGAGCTACAGCACCATGTGAGAATCCTGTCAAATGCAGAGATACTTCAGGATCTGCAAGGCGAAAATTAAATTTCTTTTTTCCCAATCCCTCATTCATATCTTTTACACAACGCATAACGAATTCAGCATCAAATTTCTCTGTATAAGGGTAAACAATGATATAATAACGTGAGTTCTCACGGTGACTGCAATCTTTATGAATACAATGTGTATTTTCCAGTACAATAGACTTACATAGATGTTGAATAGAATTAGCCTCGAGAATATCACGGCGCCATTGTAGTGAGTGTTGATAATAATCGGATGGAACCCAACGGAAAACGGCACTGTAGAGATGATGTTTTAAACACCACTGTCGTAATGCCGCTACTTGTGGGGTATCCCGCTCACACGGCTGCAGTTCTTTTAATTCACACGGATCACGATACCGTGATGTTGATACTGCTGCTGCTGCTGCTGGAGTGGCGGTATTATTATTATTGTTATTATTATTATCATTAGAAGTAGTGATACGTTTTAACGCTTTGTGCAGCTCTTCAATACTCTTCTCGATAGATGTATACCTCGAGGCAAGGGCTGCAATTCGTGTTTCAACACTTGTTGACATTATTTCTTTTTTTTGATTACTTGCTTTGTTTTTTGTTTCTTTTTTTTTAATTTAGTAGTAGTTACCCTTTTTTCGTTGTTGTTGCTGCTCTTCCGTTTGGTACTATTTACGCTTTTCTTTTCTATTTGACTGCCGAAGAGGTGAAGGGGAATGAGTATAGTATAATATAGTACGGTACATCCCCGCAGTTAAATAGACACCCAGCCATTCATTTATGTAATATATATATATATATATATATATAGGATAGATAACGAATATAGAAGCAATGACTAAATGTAATGCGCACAATCTCGCATAATCAACAATAACAATAATAACAAGAATAAGAACCCTTTCCAAAGAAATACAATATAGTATCAACGTACACATACACACAAACAGATATATATTTAAGAAAAAGAAAAAAAAAATAAAATAAATATATGATCTATCACACCATCAATCCATTACGGTGTTAGACGTTTCGGATCTCGAGGAAAGAGTGAGACTTGACGAATATCTTTTGCCCCAACTAAGAAAAGTGCAATCCGCTCTAATCCCAATCCAAACCCACCGTGAGGCCACGCCCCATATCGAAAGGCATCCACGTAATCTTTCATATCCGCTGGATCTGTTCCTTGTTGTGTAATCTTCTCTAATAATAAGATCGGATCATGTACACGTTGGGCCCCACTGCAGATCTCTTCTCCGCGAATATACATATCAAAACTACACGTTACCCCTTCTTTAGATGGATGTGGCATCGTGTAGAAAGGTCTGGTACTACTTGGGAACTGATCTACAATGTACATATCTACACCATAACGTTCCCACACTAATTCCCCAAGACGACGTTCTTGTGGAAGAGTAAAATCTGTTATCGTTTGTTCACATACATTGTGATCGTGTAAGAGTCGTACCGCATCTTCAAAGGTGAGGCGTAATACTTTTCGTGGTCCACTACCAATACGTGCATTATATTTATCAAGTGATGCTCCCTCTCTTGATATGGTTCCATTATCTACGGGTAAAGCATAAGTGGCTATCGTCTCTGCAGAAACTTCACAAATAAGAGGAGAAGTTAAATGACGTCGTGATGTACTTTGTTGTTGTTTTTCTTCACTGTTATTATTATTATTATTATTATTATTATTATTATTATTATTATTATTATTATTAGGATTATTGTTGGAGTTTGTATTTTCATTGGCATCTATTTTAGTTAATGATTCCTGAATCTGTTGTAGTAATACGGCATGTTCACTTTGAATATGATAAAGCATTCCACACATAATAGTTTCCAACACATCCAATACTTCTGTATAGACGTTTGCAATCACAAACTCCGCATCTAAACCAATAAACTCTGTGAGATGTCTGTGTGTGAGACTCTTCTCCGCACGAAATACCGGACCAATCTCAAATACCCGCATAGCATCACCCATGATAGACATTTGTTTATATAATTGAGGTGATTGGGCAAGATAGGCAGATTGACCAAAATAATCTAATCCAAACACCGCACTTCCTCCTTCTGAGGCAGTTCCAATGAGTTTCGGTGTATGAATCTCTACAAAGTCATTTGTAAGTAATTCATTACGAAAACTCTGACAAATGACGGATACTATACGCATCATAGAAGCAGTTAGTGGTGTACGCATATCTATAATTCGATGATTTAGTCGTGTATCGAGTTTGGTATTCCAATCTTTTAATGGAAATGGAAGAGGTGTAGCAGATCGACTAATCACATGAATTTCTTCTGCATGAAGTTCATAATGTACACACGTTGTAGATGTGATTGGACGTTCAGCATGTTTAATAATACCCGTTACTTCAATAATAGACTCTGGTGTGATGGCCTTTACCACTTGAACAATACTTCCACCTGAGGCCACAACTTGTATAGAGTGAAAGGGTGGTTGACGAAGATGTAAAAAGGCAAGTTTCCCACGAATACGTGAGGCTTCCATACGTCCACGCATAGTCATTTTATGCATTGGTATATTTTTCGTATTATCATACTGGATGATGGAGGTGATATGAGTTCCCAAAGAAGAAGAAGAAGAAGAGGAAGAAGAAGAATAACAACTACAACAGTTCTTTTCCTTCTCATTACTATTACTATTATCAATAGTATCTCCAGTAGTGCTGTGGTAGCGGAGTATAGTGAGAACTCGAAGGCTTTGGGATTGTAGGCGCCTCATTACTCCATAGCGGTTCATTCACTATAAAATAGAAGAGAGAGAGAGAGAGAAAGAATTAGAAATAATAATAATAATAATAATAATAATAATAATAATAATAATAATAATAATAATAATAATAAACAAAACACTAATATATATAAAGAAGTTTGCATTAACAATCTGTCAAAAATTTATTTTTAAAGAGAGAATATAGGATTCTATCAGTCGTTTATTATCAAACAGAAATAAACCAAAATTTCCCACAAAACATTTTTTTTTTCTTTTTTAAAGAGATCCCTTACCTCAACCCCATCCCATCCCTTTCTCCCATTGAGAAGGGGAATTAAATTCACATATACATGCATATGCACATGTGTATATTTCTGTAAATTCCATTTTATAAAGCTGAAGAATATCTGTGAAGAGAATCCGAGCTATCCAAAACCTCACTAACTTGAGGAATAGTTGATATACCTGAGGTAGAGGAAAATCTCGGTGGAACATCAGTACTGTTATCATTATCATTATTCTTATTGATGTTGTTTATATCCTTATCCTTCCTTCTTCTTTTCATTCCTCTTACGCTCGTCTGACTATCACTTTCACTATCGCTACTACACTCAGTAGCAATGATTACACTTCCCTCAATATTATTATTATTATTATTATTATTATTGTCATCATCAGTATCAGTATCAGTATCAACATTAGAGATCTCTTTTTCTGTACATGTGCGTTTACAAGTAGTAGTAGTAGTAGGATCTCCTTCATCTAATGTTTCTCCTTCTCCATTCATTAACGGCAACAGTTCCTTTGCAAACTGAAGTGCTGGTTGAAAAAAACCCACACGAGCCGCGAGACGCAACCCATAGTGATCCACCTGTGAAGGTCCCGGTAATAAACGATATTCAAATCGCAAAGCACACGTTGTCTTCACTACTTTACTAATACTATTACTAATATTATTATTATTATTATTATTATTATCTTCCTTCCCTGTACTTACGGCGAGATGAAAATTCCGCACAGCCCCACCACTTCGCAGTGCAAGTCGTGTGAGTCTACTAAAGTGCGTCACGAATACACTTCGACATCTTGTTGAGATGAGAAACTCTACGGTGGCCCACGCAATGGCGGTTCCCTCACGAACAGCCGTACGGCGGCCGAGTTCATCTATTAACACCACACTAGATCGAGTGGCATGTTGACAGACATGTGCCAATTCTCGCATTTCCTTTGCAAAGGCAGAAGTCATCGCATCATCTAAATCATCACACAACATATGAGCAATTAGACGATCACATGGTTGAAGAGCCGCAGAGCTGGCGGGTACAAGACAACCACATTGTGCAAGTGTAATTAATTGACCAACTTGTCGAAGAAGTGTTGTTTTACCAGAGGCATTTGGGCCTGTTATTAATAATACATTTACACCACTTTTCACATCCCAACAAATCGTATTAGCGGCGATATTCATTCCTGTACTTCTTGTTGTACTTGTACTTGTTGAGATGGGAGATAATGTCATTCCACCAGGATGTCGTGCTTCTGTAAAGTGAGTTCCACTACAACTCCCTAATAATTTATCGGGTTTAAGTAATTTTGGTCGTGTACAGGCATTTAATCGACTATAGACCGCAAAGGCCACTAATAGATCTAACATCGCCACCGCATCACAGACGGCTTGTAATTTTCCTAATCGTTGTCGAAGATAATCTATAAGAAAACGTACAAGATTGTCTTGTGTTTGAAGAATTTCCGTTACTGCCTCATCGGCATTACGACGAAAAATAAGCATTTCTTTTGTTGTACACGTCACTCGTCTACCACGTACTTGATGTTTCGTAATATTAAGAAGATTCTCTTCATTTATATCTTGTTGTTGAGAGGTGTATCCAGATCGTATGAAGCCGGTTGTACTGTTTGTAAACATAATATCTTGATTAAGAGACTCATTATATAGTGGTGTAGCTGTATTCATACAAGTATTATTATTATTATTATTATTATTATTATTATTATTATTATTATTATTATTATTACCATGTATATTATTTTCCTTTTCCATTTTATTCTCTACATGTTCCTTCTGTGTTTCCATCATCATCGTCGTCATCATCATACGGCTACTATGATATAAGGCGTAGTGATTTCCACCAGAATACTTTTGCAGAAATACAGAATCCGGGGCATTACATTCATGTCGAGCATCATATGAAAAATGATATCCCCGCACATTATCATACACCACACGTAAGGAACCAACATTATATTGTTGTTTTAATTCCTCTGCATATGTAAACATAGCTTCTACGGTTTGACTGTATTGATATCGAGCTGCATCTAAAGTACCACTGAGATTAGGTTTTACCGCAAAACACTGTTGTACTTGAAGTACCGCCCCACCCAATCGTTTTCCTCGTGGATTGGAAGTAGTGCCAATGAGTGGATGCTCATTACGTTCCGTCACCCGCACAACACTCTCATCTAAATAGAGTGCGATCTCTGTACATATCTCTTCCATCCGACATACCGTTAAGGTTTCAAGAAGTTTACGAAGAAGTGTGGTCCCTCCACTTGGAGGTTTGACGGCTGTTCGCTGTCGACTCTGATGATGATGATAAGTTTGACGATTCTTTGGGGATCCATCATATCTTCGACGTTTCTGTTCTGGTTGAGTCTCACATGAAAACCCATTATTATTATTATTATTATTATTATTATTATTATTTTCATCACTGGAATTGTAGGAGGAATCATCCTTAGAACACTTTTCTTCATATTTATCATATTCCTCTGTTTCCTCCCCTAACACAGCACGTAATGTGTGAGAGAGTTTTGTAACGGCGCCAAGTAATTTCCACAAAGCCACCACAGCATCTATACGATATTGCATAGATTTCACAGTTTGTACTTTTGGCTCTTGTGAGAAATTAGAAATAACGCGTTCAATATCATCTCCGGCAAGAGCCCGTAGAGAACAACGAAGAGCAGTGAGGGCCTCTTCATGATATAATAACCACTCCACACTATCATACCGTAATTCAATACTAACAGCATCTCGTAATGGCTGTAGAACAGTAGATCTTAACAGACGTCTACCTACATTTGTGATGGTGTGATGAAGAGCATCTACTAATGGTAGTTGTGGGGCACTCTCTCTTTGATCTCCTGAGGAGCGAAAAAAAGTTTTACGTGCTTTTCTTCTACTATTACTATTACCAACCGTACTATTATAACGATCGGATGTATTTCCTGTTATCATATCATTCTGTGTTGTTGTTTGTTGTTGTTGTGAAATCATTCCGGATCTTCCACGTAGTGAAGGTCCTGATGGAATGAGATATAATGCCCGTGCAGAGAGTCGTGAAACCTCCATATAGTTCTCTAATGCCAAATACTGTACACGTACTGTGTGTGGAAGAAGTGTATAATTGTATGTAAACTCTATAAAATCAATTAGAGCATTAGCGGCAGAGACGCAGAGATATCGATCAATATTACTTACTTCTGAACAGGCCTCATCTGTAGACATGAGTTCCAACAGTCGATGGGCTCCTTGTGCCTCATCAAAGGAACGTCTTTGTACACCTGTGAAAGTAATATCACGAAAATGTCGAAGTAATGTTTGTACAAACTTTCCATCTACAGCTGTGTCTGGTACTAATACCTCCACAGGATTACGGGAAAAGAGAAAAGAGAGAGTTTTAGCAAAAGCCACACTATCGCCGTATTGTGTAATAATAATGGCCAATGATGGAAGTTGACATAAGGCCACACCCACTTCATTCGCACTATTATCAATGAGAGCCATAATACATTCTCCAATATTTTGATTTGTACTCGAACGTTTTCCTGTTGAAAGTGTCGTTGTGGCTGTTCGAGTTCGAGTCGGTGCTGTTGTTGTTGTGTTGAAAAGAGAAATTCTGGGACCTTCTCTTAATCCCAGTGGAGTTTGTGGATTTAAGATACTGTGATGCTGTGGGAAGGTTCCAGTTGTAAAGTGATTCCCCGTAAAAAGAGGTGCGGCTAGACCAGACCATGGTTGTGAAATATGTGAATATTGTTCTTCTCCTTGTTGCTGTTGTTGTTCTTCAACTAATTCTAATCTTTCTTCTTCTTCTTCTGGATATTGTTGTTGATCTGCTGGAAAACGAAATGCCCCTTCATTCTGTACTCGGGCCTGTTGATAGGCGGTACAGCCTGCAAGAGAAATAACAGGCGCGGAGTACCGCACACCCGGTTTGCGCAACTGCAATTGCAGCAGCGACGGTGGGGCTCCACCCGTTTGTGTGAAGTTGTGAAGAGAGAAGTCGGCCGTTGTGGAGTACACTATACAATGTGAATCTCAACAGTCTTTCCTCTTTCTTTTTTTTTATCTGTTTATATATATATATATATATATATATATATATATATATATATATGAATATGAATATGAATATCTGTGTATTATGTGTGTATATCTGTGTATATAGTATGTATCTCTGTCTTTCTGTCTAGCTTTATTTATGTGTCAGATGAAGGAAAAAAGAAAAAGGGGGAATAGAAAAAAGAAAAATATAGAGAATGAAAAAAAAGAATATATATATACGCACCTTTGTATATACTTCACAAAGAGAAAGAAACAATAAAGAAAAATATGTATCAATATAGGAAATGAAAAAAATACGTCGGAGAGTAATATAATCACTGAATATGTAATGAGAAGGAGTGAAAGAATGTAAAATAATAGAAAAAAAAAAGAAATAAGCTCCAGAGAAGAGCTAACCAAATAATAATAATAACAATAATAATAATAATAATAATAATAATAATACCCATACACTTTTCATTCATTTCTCTTCATTTTTTTTCTTATTTCACTGTTGAAGTTCACCAAAAGAAAAAAAGTCTCTAATGACCATTCCCCGTTACCTCGAGCAACTGGAAAACAAACAAACAAACATAAACACAAACATTGCTACATCCATTCCCATTTTCATACTGTTTATTATTATTATTATTATTATTATTATTATTATTATTATCATTATTATCATTTATCATTATTGATATTATTTCCTCTTCTTTTTATTATTATTATTATTATTCTCCTTCTTCTCTACTCCATTTCCCTGCAAGGCTCTATACGCATCCCGGGCTGCCAGCAATGGTGATAATTGCGATACCCCGCCCAATGCCGTTAGTAATATATATAAGATAAACACCACAACTGGGGCCCGGCAGGCCACACACACACGCACAGCAATCCCTATTTCCATACAGTGAATAAGCCACGCGAGGAGCCAAATCACACGAACACCATCCATTCCACCAAAGTAACGACTGAGATAAAAGAGATGCCGCATGAGATCATCCTCAATAAAGAGTCGCAGGTTAAATCTCTCACTGTATCCCATTTCCTTCTCCGCCCGCATGGCCAGCACGGTGGGTGATGGAAGGAGATCTGTGCCCTCCGCATTTGGGGTAACGCCCCAGGCTAAATAGTTAAGAAGAAGAAAGGCAATACATGTAGGGATGAAAACAAGCCACGGGGGTCGATAACGTAAAGTTGTGGGGGTTTCCACTTTACCGGTTCCTCTATTATTGGTCATATTGGTAGGCAATCTCTCTTTGTTTCTTCTTGTTTATATATATATATATATATATATATATATATATATATATGGTTTAATCAGCTTGAATGTGAGTGAAATGAGAAGAAGATAAAAAAAAAAAAAGAATAGAGGTTATATTCCCTTTAAATATGAGCACACAATCATCAGATGTCTTCTTCACAAAAGTATACACACATACACAATCTTATATTTATTATTTTTTTTTATTTGTATATTTACATTTCTCATTTTGTGTTTTTGAGGTGATGTAAATGAAAACAGAGAGCGAGACTCTCTTAAACTGAGAAACGAATAAAATAAACTAACAAGCAAACAGACAAACAAACAGGGAAAACCGAATATATATATATATATATATATATATATATAAGGCTATAATCATCGTTATGATTCCACTGGTTGTTTACGTAGAAGAAGACGACGTGCCCCACGCATCACACTTCTAAGCGCCACTCCAGCATCACCGTAAGAATCAACCGTTGCGAACATCACAACAGCTATAAGAAAGATAGTTAATCGTATGTGAGTTGTACGTCTATCTTTACGCCGCTCTTCTTCACTCTTTGAGCCATTATATACTGTGCGAAGTCGGCCACCTACAGTCCAGAGAATATTCACCGCACTGCAGCAGGTCTGCCAACGATCACGCCATACTCCCATTTACCCTATATACCTCTAAGTAGAGATACTCTATATATCTATCTATCTATATAAATATTATAGATATAAATATCTACTATCTATTATATCTATTATTATCTATATAGTTAGGTGGATAATGTATGTACTAATAGAGAGAGTGATGAATAGAAGAAGGAAGAATTTATTACACAGTAGAGAAATATGTATTTCATATGTGTAGATATATATACATTAGAGATAATATCAAAACCTTTTAATTTCATCATTTATGCTTTTCATTCTGTTCTGTTCTCCACTTTACTTTTTTTTTTATTTCTTTTTTTCTTTCCTTTCAGTTATACAGGAGTACAACTAGTAAGCAGAAAAAAAAATAAAAATAAATAAATAGGAAAATGTTCACATTCTTCTCTCTTTTTTTTTCTTCAGAATGAAAATACCGTGCAAATAAAACACACACACTCACTGTAAAATAAACAATACATAAATATATATAAAAGAAACTCAAAAACGACATCATCATCATCATTATTATTATTATTATTTATATATTAATATCAACAAACAGAATTCATAGGCACTATCAATATCAAGACAAGCCACACACAGAGAGAGAGAAATATATATATATATATATATATATATATATATATATATATATATAAACACTACTACTATTTCTTCTTCTATTTTTAAAATGAAGACTATTTACAGTGTTGTGTGTCGTCGTTTACGGGGTGGGTGGCACCACTGCATTGCCGAGAAACAGCCCATAATCAACAGTCCAGCAATACCCGCAAGAATTCCAACATTCGTCCACTGCCGTGAGTTCCTAAACCCTAAGAAAGTTGCATATTGAGATCCCGTATAACACATGGTCTCTTTATCTTCCACACAACCAAAGTCATGACCCACAAACTGTGAGAGAATAGAAGATTCATACGCCAATCGTATAATAGAAAGATTGGAAATATATTGAAATGGTAATGGAAGTGTAGTAAGGTTTAATATAATCCCTGCTAGTAATAAGTTCAGTGTGTAAACCGCAAAAAGGGCAAACATGGCAAAACGTCTTCTCCATATCACTGTACAAAAGAAAAACACTACAAAATAACTCGCAAAGGACATCACACCAATAATAAGAACGAGTTTCATAATAGGAAGATAATAATCCCACTTTCCCACAATATTGGAAACACAAAAGGCAACAAAAGCAACAGACGATAAAAAGAAAACTCGCTCCAACGCACAATATAAAACAGCATAGGTTAAATATGTTAAGGTACCATAATATCCATGTGAACGATGCCGAAGAAAACTTTTATATTCTTTTCGTTGTCCATCTAAAGAAAGAATACTATAAAGGAATGTTGAACTCACAAGAAAGAAAATAATACCAATTCGATTTTGCATTCCACTTTGTCCCTCCTGACTATTATACACAGCCGCCAAGACAACTGTTACTATTACCAGTAACGCAAAGAGAGCACTTCCCACTAAAAGATTATGTCGTATCTGTAGAAAAGCATATTTAAACATATAATATAAACGTACATGCGCACCAGGACTAGAATACGGCATACCTTCTAATGTTTCTTGTCCAGAAGCACATTTATGAAAGAATTGTGTTACTTTTTGATGTACACGTTCCGCATTACCTGAACTCGCCAATGCCGTTGCGAGAGATGATGTTCCTCTATTAGAAGCTAATCTATATAATGAACTGATCGCATTTTCCATAGCCCCTGAAGAGGGATTTGCCCCAATAGCTGTGATGAGTTCCTGTAGAGTTCCACAAAAGACACATTGTTCACGTTCAAATAAAATAACATTATCCACATATTTTAATACGGCCCATCGTGGTTGAATCATAGATACTAACACAATACGTCCACCACTACATCGTCCAGCTAATTCCAACCCTTGACTACTTCGCAACACTCCACTACTTTCTATTACTAAAGATTCCGGAATACCTCGAGTTATGGTACTCACTTCCGGTGTAGACATTGGCGATGAACTGGGAAACTCTACACTTGTGCGAGTTGTACTTACTGTAGCTAAAGAGGATCGTGTGTGTGCTGCTGCAGCGGGTGCGGCAATACGGCGAAGAAGAATCATAAACTCTTGTGCCTCATGTGTACGTAATCCTTCTAGTAATTGATCAAAACAAAGTACTAATGGATCTAATAAGAGTTCCTTTCCAAGAGAAACACGACGTCGTACATAGAGAGAACAATCTCGTACGATTTTATCAGAAACTTCTGAGAGGGAAAGAGCCTCCATAATATCTTGTGGCGTGTAGGCTTGACTGGCAACTCGCATAGATGCGGCGTATTCAATACTCTCCCGCACGGTGAGTTCCTCAAACGCCGTAAACTCCTCATCAATGAGTGTTGTGCGGTGTAAATACGCTGGGGCATCTACGGGAATTCCATTCATCATAATTGTCCCACTCGCACACTCTTCACGGCCGGCGAGGGCATCCAATAAAAACGAATCACTTTGAGTTCCACCGCAATTCACAACAGCAGTGAGTCGACCACCGTAAATAATTCCAGTGGCGTTTTGAATCACTACATGTTTATCCCGCACCATTGTTACATTATCAAAGCCGAGTGTGAGAGAGGAAGAGGAGGCGTAATAACCATGGGATGAGGAATCACTAGGAGTAATAGTGAGGGGAGCAGACATGATTGGATTGGATTTATTTTATATTTTCACTTTCAATAGGCGAACACTACTTGTGATTGTAATACTTTATATATATATATATATATATATATATATATATATATATACTGTTAGAAACACTAATAATGCTTACAGTTTTTGTGTGTAATGAGAGAGAGAGAGAGAAAGAGAAAGAGAAAGAGAAAATGAAATAAGAAACGATCATACCAAGAATAATAATAATAGCAATAAGAAAGAACAGTTCATTCGTAATAGTGGGTAATATTTTAAACCAAGAAGGAAAAAAAAGAAAACAGAAAGAAAGAAATAAACAAATATTACCCATAACCCGGAAATTAAATAAATAAAACAGATCTCTCACAAGAGAAATACAGAAAGAGCAAAAAAAGAATAGGGAGAGAGTTGTAATAATAGTCCAACAACCCGTACCACATCTCATCCATACAAAATAATAATAATAATAATAATAATAATAATAATAATAATAATAACGATCACTGGATCTTCACTTCGAAAACTGTAATAGTGAGACCTCAGAGTCTTTTCAATACTCCTTTCTTTCTTTCGTTCTTTCTGTAACCGTAACGACAATCAACAGAAGAGGAAGAAGAAGGTAAGAAAAGAAAAAAAAGAAATAATTAACAGTTGCGCAAAAAAAAAAAAAAAATAAGATAAAAAGACTACACACAGTAAAAGATTAGGTTCAAGTACCACCAAAAATATACACTTCTCTGATCAATTCCCTTATCGGCTGCGTTGCCTCATTTAAAATCTCTGGAGACATTAAGGCTGTTAAATATTGTTCCTTCTTTTCAAGTGTCTTTCCCAGTTTTCGTGCCACCTCCCGCTCCTCTACTGTTAAACAGAGAGCTCTTCCATTAATATACTGAAGAATATGAATAGCCGCTGCAGCCCCACGTATCCCAACATTATCTTCACCCGCTGCTCTTAAGATATCTAATCCCAATTGCCGTGCCACCGCACAAAAGGTACGACGTATAGTGAGATTACGACAGGGTTGAAGAACATAAGCAATCGCATCAAGAATATCATAACGATTGGGAACATCATTGGCCGTGCGAACAAGAGAATATTGCCATGTTGGGGAAACAGTTGGTCCTGTTAATGTTTTGGGTTCTACTAATCCTTTAAGAACACGAGTAGTACTCTCCACGGCAGTGGTAAAATATACAGAAGGAATTTTCATTTCCGTTACTTTTTTATAAAAGAAATCACTTTCTGAACATTTCAACCACCATCCCTGAGTCCGTTCAAAATATTCTTCTTCTTTTTCTTCTTCTTGTGGTTTCGATGGCGTTCGTAACAATGCATTTGCGGCTACACACTCAAGATAGACGAGATGCTCTATAAGAGACATGAAAGCCTCACGTAGTTGTAATGAAAGAAAAACTTCCTTTTCCTTTCTTTCCTCTTTCCGCATAGATTGTACAATAGTGGTAGAAAGTACCAACAGATGGGCAAGTCGATCATTACAGTGACCCACCACATTACCACTATCCCAGAGAGAAGCAGCGAGTCCTAAGGCTATATCATTCTCTAATCTTGCTGCGATACTTGGAAATGGTGGTGGTTTCATTGTCGTCTTTGTGGATTGTGGATCTATTGTATCTATACATTTTTTGTTTTTTTTACACTTGTGATGTATACAGGGTTCTACACGAATATATGATGCACTTAATGATGATAAAAAGGAAGTGTGATTTCTTTTCTCTCGCTGCTGCCGTTCACCAGACAGTTGATAGGGTGTTGCCCATCGCAACATCTGCGATGGTGATCCATACTGAGATGGAAACATACGACCATGGCATTCCGCAGCGACGGGTTCACATCCACATCTTTTTAATTCCTGTTGAATACGAATAGCATCTGTTGGTGTAATCTCTCTTTCTTCTTCTTGTCGTTTTTGTTTTTGTTGGGTTAAATCATGAGTCATGTTATGATTCTTCTTAAAGTGAAGAGTGGTTCGGATTCTGTATAATAGGATAGATACAATTGTGTTTCTCTTTCTCTTCCTTTTTTTCTTTTTTCTTCTTCTCTGCTCTGGCCTGTCGCTTCCGCCTAAAAAGAAAAATAGAGAAAAAAGAGGTTCACTATAACACAAAGGTAAAGGCTTCATTTGTGCACAAACGTATATCAAAAAAATAAAAGAAGGAAAAAGAGAAAGAAAGAGAGAAATATATATATAATAATACACCGTATTTCCCACAGACCACACATCATTGTATCAACAAACAAACAAAGAAAGAAAAAATAAATAATAAAGGATTCATCTTACAGTGGGAAAAAAGATCTTTACAACAAAAACAAATGATGTTGATGATGATGATAATCAAATCATATAATGAGAATAACAGCAACTTCACCTCTCTCTCTCTCTCTCTCTCTCTCTCTCTCTCTCTCTCTTTTCTTTTTCATTCTAAACTACTTCACAAAAGCCGCTCCGTCTCCAGCAGCTGACGGTACTCTGCAAACACATCCTGCAGCTGTGCACTTGGGGCGGCTGTTGTTATCATCACCTGCAGTGCCTGTCGCAGTGCGGCCCGCAGCGAGTCCTGTTCTCTGTACTGCGCGTAACTCTCCACGGCGCCGGTGCCGTCCCGCAGGGCCTCACATAATGCCCGCGTGACTTTCGGCGCGAGATCCTCCGCGGCGTAGCGGCCGGCGGCCAAAGACGGCGTGTGCAGAGATGCGAGTGCCCCTGCGGCCTGCGTGCGGACTTTGAAGATGCGATCGTGGCCGACCAGCACGCAGAGACGCTCCACCGCCCGCGTGGACTCCTGCGGCTCGGCGTCAAACACGACATTCCTGGCGAGTCCACGGCCGAGTGCATACGCGGCATTCCAGCGCAGTTTGGCATCTCGATTGGAGGGTAGGAGAAAACGAAGGAGGGTGCTGAGAAACCCTTCCGCAACGCCGACCTGTTGTTCGGCGAGTTCACTGATAAGTTCCTCAAAGGTGAGACTGCGTAGGAGATGACTCATCATGCGAATACCATGGCCCATAACGATAGCATCACTTTGGGTTTGGGCGGCATGCATGGCAACATCACAGAGTAATTGCATATGATGTGGGGAATTGCGTAATGGATTACTATTATTATTATTATTATTATTATTATTATTATTATTATTATTATTATTATTATTATTGTGATCATTATTATTATCATCATCAAGACGTGAAGTAAGATTAGATAATGCAAATGCAGCTTTACAGCGAACCTCAGCCTCTGTATCATTACAAAGTGCATCTACAGCACGATCCACAAACTCAGGAAACCATTTATGGAAAGTATTATACTGCCATACCCACACACCCACTGTTGTGAAGGCCTCAGCTCGAAGACTACTATCATGTGCGGTAGTACTTCTCAAGACTTCTTCCACAATCTTTTCACATTCTTCAGTCTTTAAGGATGACATAAACTCTTCACCTACTTGTGCTACACAACGAAGGGCTGTTCGTCTGGCATCATGATAGTAACACCCATTTGCTGTTAAGAGAAGTGTTGGCATAACGAGATCTTCTACAATCTTTCTTTTTTGATCTAATGTTGCCCGGTAAGCAGAGTGATCTTGACGAAGTGCCGGATCTGCGGAATGACCATCAAATGACTGCCAAACATAACCCATAAAATGTAACCAAGCTCGAAGACATTCTCCTAATGTATCTCCTGTTGTTCCTTCGGTAATCATATTATTATTATTATTATGATCATCCTTCATTGATTGTAAAGAGTTTAAAAGTGCACGAGAAGTCTCCATTAGAGTCGTAAAGCGTGCAGCAACAATGGATGGATGAATACGAGAGAGCTGCACAACACATCTCCATACTTCTACACGATGTGATGCGTGTGTTAGTAATGAATTAAGTAACAACATTTCACCAATATCAGGTTCTACAGAAATCTCTTTGGAACCTTTTTTATGTACATCCTCTTTTTCTTTTTTAGATGAAAATTGAGTTAATAACATATTAACCAGAGAATCTTCCTTAAATACCTGAGTAAGAAAAGCTGCTGTTAGTGCAAATTCCTCTGAACGATCATTTAAAAGAGCATCACGTAGTAATGGTAATTTAAATGTACGTTGAAGCACATGAAAAGAATGTGGAGATCGCTGGTATGGTGTACAAGTAACGAGTACCGTAAATACAGAGAGTAAAAGTCCTTTGGATGCGAATATAGAAACATTTACACTAGAAGAAGAAGAAGAAATATTATTATTATTATCACTATGTATTCCTGATAAATTTCCAGGTAATTCAATTGCCCAAAGTAAGGAGTCATGTAAAGATACCAATACCCGACCACTTTGAGATGCTAATGAGGAGAAAGATTGTCGCTTTTGTTGTGGTTCTTCCGCATATTGAAAGCTCCGTTGTAATTTACGTAATAAAGAAGAAAGAAGAATAGCCGCAGCTGCACGAACACTCTCTTCTTTATCCCAGAATAATGGTGTTAGTAGTGGGTGAAATGTACGTGGATCTCTGGCATCTACTTCAGGGAATAATGCCGGTAGATATCGCATGGTATTAAAAGGTGTACTACGAAATCGCATTAATGCAGCTGTCAATAGATATAATGCGGATGTACGAAGTTCTATACAGAGTTTCTCATGTATATTTCTATTATCCACTGATGTATTACTATTATTATCGTTATTATTATTATTATTATTATTATTATTATTATTATTATTATTTTCTTTTTTTTGTTTCTCTACCGGCATATAACAAGAGAAACGCACAACGACATTTACGGCAAGACGAAATGTCTCCTCTGCCATTTGTGCCTCTACAGCTGGATATCCATTATCTACACTACTATTACCATTATTAGTATTGGTATTAGGATTATTACTATTATTATTATTATTATTACTTTTGTTCTGACGACGCGGCATACGCTGCATGGGTGTCGTGCGGCCACTACTCACATGGGATTGAAGATCATTCTCGGCTCCATCTGCTGTACGTGCGGTAGCAAAACAATACCATGCTAATAACTTTACGAGAATAACAATACGCTGCAGTACTTCCCGTTCCTCAAGAGTGAATCCATTAAACCGACCTTTTAATGAAAGTAATAAATTATTTAAGTTTGTTATCGTACCACGAAACATAATTATTGTGGGGATTGGGAATCCCATCGTTGTTGATGTTGTTGTTGTTTCTACTGTTTCTGAGTTAGAAGCCTGCTGTAAAGCTCTATTTGCCTCATCTTCCATTTTGATGAGATCTCCAGTTTTACGGAGGAGTTCTCTGGAGTTGCTGCGCAGTGAATCGTAAAAATCACTAAGAGAAGCGTTGAGTGCCCCTTCACACTTTATAAGTGGAGGCTGCTGCATATCGCCCAATAATAATAATAATAATAATAATAATAATAAAAAGAGAGAATTGTTGTGATGAATGAAATTAAATGTTCGTCTTTTTTATCCTTTCGTATATAATTTTATATAGAAAAGAACTTTTTTTTCTCTTTTTCTCCTTAAAAAAAAAAAAAAAGAACGAAACAAAGGAAAAAAAAACAGATCAAAACACAAGATATTCCTTCAATCACACTTTCCCACCCCCAATGTGTATATGAATATACATATATATGAGTTGTTGTTGTTGTTGTTGTCCTTTCTACGACAGTCGAGAGGCTCCGAGGCCCTTCTTGCGGAGTTTCATTGCGCGACTGCCAGACGCGGGTTCCATCGTGGAATTGGTGTCAACATGACGAGTGAGAGTTCTCTCTGCAGAGCGCATACTAGTAGCAGTAGTTGTTGCTGGTGTTCGTGTTTTCACAGGAGCAAAATCCACATCATTTCCCCACGGATCATCATCATCATCATCATCAAAATGGCTATTGTTTTTATCTTTACTGTTATCCTCAAGTTCTGATGTAACTGTTGGACTTGACATGGTGGTCTTTGTGGTAGTCGTATTAGTGAAGATGGGTACAGAGAGATTCTTCACATTACTCCCAGTATGAACACTAGCACCAGTAGCAAAAGAAGAAGTGGCTGTTGTTGTTGTACTAGTAGCATTAGTAGTAGTAGTAGTATTAGTACCAAAAGCAATGGTTGTTCCTCCTACAGGAGTGGTATCGGATTTATTTTCACTTGTATTTCCTCCCGCACCCCAACGCCATCCCCAGAATGAAGAAGAAGAAGCCGTTTTATTTTCATTATTATTACTATTGTTTTTGTCAGGTGTGGTATCGGTAGCTCCATTAACCCCAGAATTCGCCATAGATGTCTTTGCCTCTTTCACACTCTCTTCACTATTAAACACCTCTAATCGTTCAATGGCCCCACGTAAAGCCAATAATGCCGCCTGTCGGACTTCACCTACAGAATCCACAGTCAGTGGACCTACACCAGGCAACATCAATTCCGCAATATGTTGAGGTGTGAGATATTTAAGAGTTGATTGAAATGAACGAAGAGCCCCAACGCGACTGGGCACAAAAGGATCTCGCAACATTCGACCAAAGCCGTGAATGAGAATTTTAGATCGCTGCTCCGCTGGTATCATGTCGGCCATTAAACAAAGACCAATCGTGGCATTTGTGCGGATTGCACCTTCTTGATCTTGTTGGAGTTGTCCCACATACTTGGGTACATCATTTAAGAGAATTTTTTCCTGTAGATTTTTAGCAAATGACACGAGTGCCCGAATAGTATATTCCCGAATACCAGGAACTGGACTACTAAAACCAGAAACAAGCAAAGGCCAAATCTGATCATTAACAACATTGGCTGGTAATAAAGAGGCATACTCTGGGGCCCGCTGCAGTAAACGATATCGTACCATTCGATCTTGAGAAGCAAAGAGACTGACAAGAACAGGAGCCACATATGTGGCGTACTCTTCTGGAGAATTAGCCAAACGAGCGGCAATGCGAAGAACAGGATCAATCACAGCAGGTAAAGCCCCAAAATTAAAGGATGCTTGTAGTTTAGGAAGTACCAATCGCATACACGCCTTCTTGGGAAAGGTATCCACCACACTGCTGAGATGATCAAAAAAACGTTCTCGTTCTACATTATCTTTTAAAGATAATTCATCTAATGCCTGCATACACTTTACAAACTCACTTCCTACTATAAATGTACTATTACGTAAGAAACGATCCACATCATGTCTCATTTTTGGATTAGCCGTACAAAGTCCAACAAATCCACTTTGTAAAGTACGTGGTAGACTACGACATCCACGCATATCATTAGCCGTACATGAATTGGCTGGCATATTCTCTGGACGGCCAAGTACATCATAGATAAGACAAGCCAATCCCCACGCATCTGTATCTCCCACTCGTTGTTGTTGTTCTTGTTGATTTCCTCCATATGTGTGTAGAGTCTCCGGTGGACGTCTATATTCAGGCAGCCGGGCAGCATATCGATCATACATACTATGGGCCTCTCCAAATACACTAACCAATTCTAATCCAAACAATCGCCACTCACCACTGGGAAGAACATAAACTGATTCACAAGCCACATTCCCATGAATAAAGTTATTATGGTGTAGGGCAACGAGTGCAGTTCCAACAGTTTTAAGTCCTAAAGCAACACTTTCCAAAAAAGCATCATTATCATCTTCTTCCTCATCTTCATTCTCTTCAACACCATCACTACTACCTTTCTTATTGGTAGTGGTATAAGCAGATAACTTTGAATGGGAGTGTTGTTGGAGTACCGTACTAAGTGGTTCACATGGTTCTGTAGCGATGTAGATAGTTTCTTGATATTCCACCGCACCGCTACACCGAAGAAGACCTGGTAATAATAAACTCTTTGCACGTTTCATTGCATTTCGTGCCATCTCCTTTATACTCTCATCCGCCTTTGCTAAATTGATGGAGAATATAGTGACAGGTCGACCATTATCATCACTTACACCTGGACGCATGGTCCATGTGAGTGTTGAGGTTGTGGCTGTAATAGAAGAAACAGCAGCATTAGTGTTGTTGTTGTTATTATTATTATTATCACGTGCAGTGTATGGGAATCCCGGCACGGAGTCTGATAGACCAATTGCCTTCCACAAAAAAGACATAAGCAACTATCCTATGCAAATAATAATTATATATATATAAATAAATATATATTGGTATTTGTATATATATATTTTTCTTTTTTTTTTACCTCTCTGCTTTTGGTTCCTCTTCTTTGAATGTTTTCTATCTATTTTTTTTTTTTTCTTTTTTCTTTCTCTCTCCCGATCTTCTTGTTGAAAGAATTCGTCGGAACTGTTATTACTACTTCTACTATACAGTTCGACACGCTACCACACGCACACACACACACACTCTCTCTCTATCCCCTCTTTGTTGTTGACATTAAAAAAAAAAAGGAAAAAAAAGAGCATTCCCCTGCATTGATGTTAGGAAATAATATTTAAAATATCAACACCCAACACAGAATAATAAGAACAACAAGAAGAATAAAAATAAATAAATAAATAAATAAAAATAAAGAAGAAGCAAAGAAATGTGTATACACTCATTACTCACCTTCCCACTTGTAGAACTCTACACTTCCACTTCTTTATCCAATCCCACAGAGGCCTCATATGCTGCCCGTACTTCATTACACTTTTCCTGCTGTCGCTGCAGTAACTTTTGACTAATCGCAATCTGTTCTTTTATCGTTGTTGCTACTGGTGCGTATTTGGCAACAAATGTCTTCATTTCTTCTGTACGTTGTAATACTTCACTAAGTGCCGCATCCCCATTCGTTAATGCCTTTCGTAGTTTATTCAGTACGGAGGGGGAACTACTATTCCCTGTATCCGCATTATTCTTCTCTTCTTGTTCTTGTTGTAATTGTTTTCGCTTTCCCTCATACTTTTGAACAATGCGTTGATAATTGTTTAAAGCCTCCTGTTCCTCCGCCGTTAGTCCAGGCAGTGTGGCTGGCCATACAAATCCTTTTTGCATCTCCAACTCCATCAAAACACTTTCATTATTGTTATCCTTAACCTCATTATAATGACTATGGCGATTCATGTCATTATTATTATTATTATTATTATTATTATTATTATTATTATTATTATTATTATTAGCCCGTATAATTGTGTAGGTTCCTTCAGGTGCTAAGACCGCTAGAGCCTTTTCCGACTCCTGCAGTGCTTGTGATTCCTCTTCAATGGCTGCTTGTATGTGTTTTAGGCGTTCTATGCGTGTGAGTAGTTGTTTGCGTTGGGCAGCATAATCCCGTAGTGTTTCCTTTTCACGTTCAATACACTCTCGTAGGGCTTTTACTTCTTCTGCAGTCTCTGGGTCCTCTGCTAACTCTTCTTCTCCCACTTTTTCTATGAATTCCTGTATCATCCCATTATCATTACTGTTAGAACTTTCTTTTGCTTCTATGTCCCCTTCACTTTTACCATCACCCATACTGTCATTATCCTTATTATTATTATCATTACTCAAATCTCCCATATTCGACTTGCTGATGATGTCATCTGGTGGTGGTGGTGGTGAAGAGGAAATATCATCACTCTCCAAACCGTGTCTCTTTAGAATCGATTTAAGATAATGTATACACTTCATCATTACCTCTATCTCTGATTTTTTCTCTTTGATGATACGTTTATTACTCTCTAACTCATTTGTAAGAGTCTCTTGTTGTAATTGTTGATCTTCTAAACTTGAAGTTCGTACTTCAATCAAACGTCGTCGTTCCGCCTCTACCCGTTCCGTGACGTGAGAAAGCCACGCCAGTTCTCCACTTAACTCCACATATTGTTGTTGTAATTGTTTTCTCTGCTTCTCTTCTTCACTCTCTTGTTTTCCTTCTTCTCTTTTATTCTGTATATCGGAGACAAACTTTATGATCTTTTCTTTTCCTGGAACTCGTCTCAAACGACTTTGGGCGATTATTTCCTCTTCATTCTCTGCGGCATTACGTGCATGTGCCGCCTCTACATCATCATCATACTGTGCTAATGTGTAGTCTCTACGTAGAAAGTGAACACTCTTCTCCTTCTTTTTCATATCATTTCCCTCTATATCCTCCACTACTACTTCTATCCCAGACTCGAATGAAGTAGTACAGTTATCATTACACGGCTCATTATTTCCCGTAGGAATAGGTGTAGGAGTCGCATTTGTATGATCTTCACTTGTTGTTGAGTGAGAAGAAACATTACAGGTGTGATGATTATCATTATCACTCATCTCCACATCTACAGCAATATTTTCTTCTGGTGCTAATGTAGGAACTGTTCCTGTTTCCATCTCTACTACACGCCTCACGGCCCGCTTAGTCTCCTCCTCACGTGTGAGTTCTAACGGAAAGAGTCCTAAACGTCCCTTTCCCTCTACAATAGCCCACAATGATGATGATCGCATATTATTATTGTTGTTGTCTGTTTCTGTTCCCTTCACTATTGCCATGGCGGATCCCCGGCGCACTACACGCAGTCGATCCCCCGGCTGAGTTTTTAAATACGCATCCGGGAATGGAGACTCCGCTGGGGGAATATACGGGAAGGCCACAATACGCCAAGACATTGTTATTATTATTATTATTATTATTATTATTATTATTATTCTTTGTTTTTGTTTTTTTCTTTTTTTGAATTTGTATGTATATGTAAGTGTATGTGTGTGTATCTATTCAAGCAGAAAGAAAGAAAGAAAAGATAATAAAATAATAACGAAAAATTAAAAAAAAAAAAAACCGTTAAAGCAATGATTAACATATAGGAGAAGGAAACAGAGAGAGAGAGAGAGAGAGTGAGAGAAGGAAAAAAGGCTCATGTATATCGTACTTCTTCTCTTATTATTGGGAAATGACTGTATGTGATAATCACGAATGGAATATTGTGAAATGTGATGTCTGAATGAATCTTTTTTTCTTCTTCTCCTTTTTATTGCAGGATTTTTAAACGATGTACTTTCCCAAAATGTTTTCTTTTTTTTTTTTTCTCTTTCACTTTTGCCTTTATTTTCTTCATTGCTTCTTCTTCCTCACGTCTTCTCAACAGCCAAGAAAAAATAAAAGAAGAAGAAGAAAAAAAAGATCATTATCATCATCATCATTCCTTTGGCCGGGTTTCCCCACATGTACAGACCACCTTCTCTCTATAGTTCTGCCGATGGCACTTCAGACAATACCAATCCCCACGTGACCAGAAGGAAAGCACATCGGAGCGAATCCCATCAACGGCGGGCAGTTGACACACCTGACAGCGTACATCACTGCAGCGATTCACCTTATGGCAGGCACACCGCCAATGTTGTCCATTATTCACAGACTGATGATGCCACTGAAGACCACAGGACTCACATGAACTTTGTCCATGCACAATACGAGCCACCTTTAAAGCCGTTTCTTTCTTTTTCGAGTTATTTTCATTTCCATTTCCATGTGTGGATGTTGTTGTTGTTGTTAAGGTTCCACCTTGACGTTCCAAAGCCACTACATGCCGTGAGGCCTTATTCACATGTTCACAACCCTCACAGTACCAATTCGTTGTGTGTGCAAAGTCCCACACACGCAGTAGTTCCTCCAACGTTTTATTTTGCGCCACCCGCCGTGGGAGTCGACATCGTGTGCAGGAGACCACAGCGGCATTACTGACTTGCCCGCAGGCGCAGAGCCACGCGTCACTGCGAGTGGAGGCCGTCGCCCCGTGCAGAGAAGCCCGACAGGCCCCACACCGCAGTTCCGGTGCCAGTCGTGGAAAACAATTATGTAATCCAAAGATACGAGTGGTGTGTACACGATCAGTGGGTTCTGAACCATACATTTGTGCATTCGAGAGTTGTTGAGAGGACTTACATGAGGGACAAATAACACTGAAATCAAATCTCTCTCGATGACAACTTTTACATTGAGATGACTGCAAAGCATTAGACTCCGCACATCCACCACAACGCCAACGTGAAACTCGATTGCGAGTGACGATTACAGAACCAACAGCCGCTCGTTGAATCTCCGCCGGCACGCGTTCATGATGGACCACCCGCAGTTCCACCTCCACACTCCGCTGCACCCCACAACAACGACAAACCACATCCCGATCAAAGTTAAACTCACAACATTTACTGCAGAACCACGTGAGGGGATTCTCACGCCAGCGGGATACAGCCGCAGCGGCATCATGGCGAACGGTATAGCAGTGATCACACACAGAACGAGAGCGGTGCGGCATACACTGCAGACAGACACCACACACCCAACCACCACTCGACACCGCCGCCGATCCCTCTTCTGTTAACTCCACTTGCCGTAATGAAGAGAGTTGATCCGCCGTTAAGGGACGCGGCTGTAGGAGTAATCCACTCTCCAGCAAACTCGTACTACTACCAGGATTACTTACATTACACTCTTCAGGAGTGGAGTAAAATGCCGATTCCTTTTCCTGGGCTCGGCGTATATCGTGTCCACCATTAGGAGCTCGTGTGTTAAATTCAATGTCATCCACTGGCCACGGTGGGAGTTCAACCACAGTAGTAGTAGCAGTAGCAGAAGAAGGAGTTGCAGTTGTTTTGTTTGTTGTTGTTGTTGTTTCTCTATCATTATACCATGCGCTACGCAGAGAGGGAGAAATAAAACTCGGCTCATCTTTGCTGTGAAGATGTTCAGGGGGAACCACAACACGTCCTGTGAAGTGACGCCAGAGTAACAAAGCGCCATATCCACTATAAACAGAGAGGGTCCATCGTCGCATTGATTGATGTTCTTTATTCAATATATATATATATATTATATTTTTTCGTTTCAATGCCCTCGAGTGTTGAGCTACAACCACAGTTTCTCATAAATGTACAGAATAAAAAAACAAAAACAAAGGAGTAATAGGAAGAACCAAGGGAAATAAAAAGAAAGAAAGGAATATATATAATAAAATAAGGCACATACAAAGGATACAACAACAAGGAAAGAGAGTAAAATTATCATGGTGTAACAAATACGATTTTCGTTATTTGAACAACAGAATGATAATATGATGCAAACTACAGTATTAGTATTAGTAGTTGTAGTTGTAGTTACTGTAGTTGTAATACGACGAGTAAAAAAAATCAATATGCATACGTCAGGAGTGAAAAAAAAATAGGGTAATGTATATAGCTCCTGAATGAAAAATCCAAGAAACCATACATATACCCTGAAGAAATAAACTAAAAATACAACCAGAAAAGAAAATAATAATAATAATAATAATAATAATAATAATAATAATAATAATAATAAAAGCAAAGAAAAAAAAAAAAACACCTGGTTTCTACTGTCTGCCTTTCTCTCTTCACTCCGGAGGTGGCGGCGGTGGTGGAATATCATCATCATCAGTATCACTACTAACATCACTTTCATCATTATCATCCCCGTCTTCTTCCTCTGGTGGAGGTGGTGGCGGTGGTGGTATATCATCATCATCACTGTTATTGTTATTACTGTCTTCATCTGAAGAAACATTCTCATCATTACTACTCTCTTGTTCACTTCCTACTTCTTCTTCCATCGCTGGAGGAGGAGGAGGAGGTGGTGGTGGGGCTATAGAATCATCATATTTCTCTTCATCCACATTCTCTTTTTCTTCACTCTTCGCATTCGTTGAAGAGACCCCGCGTGGTAACTCTATACCCTGCATGGCCAGTCGCAACATCTTCTCTCTGTGTTCCTCCAATGCCTTTACTTTCGCCTCCTTAAAGGCCGCCTTACGTTCTTCTTGTTTGTTTTTACTGTGAATAGCACTCTCTGGAAGAATGCGGAGATGCGGTGCGAGAAGATCAATCTCCACTTCATCATGACTGCCCATGATGAGACGTTCACGTGGGAAGTGAATGGCCCGTTGACTCTTCGCAGCACTCATCACACTTGAAAGGCGCTCCTGAAATAAATCCCGCAGGGTCTCATCCACGTAGACATCACCCCACGTGAGAATTCGTGGACCCGCCGCTGTTGTTGTTGTTGTTGATTTGTGTAATGATTGAGAGACTCGCTGCAGCTCACGTAGTAGGACGTCCACATCAGCGTTTGTATCGATAATAACTTCTACCATTTGTATTTTTTTTATTTTTTTCAAAAGAGCACGATATTAGTTTTACAATAATATAAATAAATAATATAAATATAAATCTCTGATACTCCCCTTTTTTTTCTCTCTTTTTTTCCTTTTTTTTTTTTTTTTTACAACTCCTGAGGTTCTCTGAATTCCTATTCGTTCAGACTGGCCTATCCCTTTACAGTAGAAGTAAGCACATATAAACCATCAAGAAAGTAAAAAGAATAAAAAAAAAAAGAAACGTAAAAGAGTTAAACATCAAAAAGAACAAGAGAGAAGGAGACAGAGAGAACACCAGAAAAATAAAATATAAAAGAAAAAGACTTCTATTTTTTTTTTTCGCATTTCTTATCCAAACTGTCTATTACAGCAAAAATACTCATCCCCTTTTTTCTCCGGCAAACATCCGCATTCACTTATCGAAAGAGACAATACAAACCGGTTGCTGTGGTGTAAACCACTAGGAAAGAAAGAACGAAAAAAAAAAAAAAAAAAAAAAACGCAATAAGTAACAAAGGACACATTACTCTCTCTCTCTCTCACTATATATATATACGTTGCTCTCACTATTAACTTTTACACTGTAATTTACAAAAAAAAAAAAAAGCCTCCTCCATTATTAAGAAAACGAATGAGGAAAAGACGGATAGCAGAGGAAGAGGGAGAGGGAAAAAGAAAAAAAAAAAAAGAAACACCAACGGGTACCAAAGAAAAAAAACGCAGTTGTGAAGAAAAAGAAAAAAAAATAAAATAACCGGCAGATATTAAAAACTCTGTAGGTGTTGTTTATACCAATCCGGCCTCTCGCAACTCCATAACAGCTTCTTTCACTCTACCATTACGAAGAAGTGACTGTGCATGCTTTTTCACCTCCTTTTCATGTTTTCTCTGCTCTCGAATGGTAGCATGCGGTTCACGTTTAACACTGCAGATATCATGCTGTTTGTATGGACCCCCACACCACTGACAAATGTACTTCCCACCTTTTTTTCCTAAAAGACGATCCCCACTTGATGTAGTAGTTGTAGTAGTTGTTGTAGTTGCTGTAAGAGCAAAACTACCACCTGTTGTGTTTGTTGTGGTTCTAGAAACAGATTCCATCGCCGGTGAGTAAATACGACGATAGTGTGATAGAGAGAGATTGGTTGATTGATATGGAGCTGGAGAGATGGGCCTACAGTTCTGTTCAGAGCAATTTTTCCAATTATTCACTTTTTCACCCGTTATCGTTCTTGGTGATGTTAATCTTGTTGGTGTTTTTACTCTTGTTGTTGTCATTACTGAGACTGGCTCTAAGACTGGCTGTAGTGAGAGTAGTGGTGATGGTGAGATTAGTCGATTAGAGTAACGTCCAAGATGTTTCTTCTTATTAAGTGTAAAATGACTACAAGAAGAAGAAATTTCCATATTGCGAGATGTATTTGTGGATTCATCCGCAGAACGGTGACAAGAGAATGATCGCATATTTGAAGACTCTGCATGTATGGCCGGTGGAAAAGAGACAAGACCTTCACGAGATTTACTCCGTGGTGTACAATATGTATTTCCAAGCCTCTTTGGAGTATTATTAGTTTTAGAAATATCAATCTCATTATTCTTTTGTCTCTTTCTTGCTTCTTCTTGTTCTTCTTCTTCTTCTTCTATTGCTGCTCTCTGAGAAATTAGTGATATATCTATTTTTTCCTTTTCCTCCTTCTTCTTTGATCGCGCAGAACTAGACTTATTTAAACTATTCATATCATTCTCTTCTTTTTTCTCTTTATTTCTCTTTTTTCCTTCTCCCCCCTCTGCCTCTTCTGCATTAAAATGATTACTGTTAACTGTATAAAGAGAATCCAATAACCCATTCTCAACTTCATTCTCTTTTCTTACTATTATTTCCAGTGGTGATCCAATTAGGAATATGTTTCCCACTCCCTTTTTCTGCAGTCTCTGTTGAGTGGATGTTAACTGCTGTGGAATGGGTATTGTTTCTGATGTCAATGCTAATACTTCTTCCCCACTCGTTAGAGTATCAGGGGAACTTTGGTGGCGGAAACTCATCACTGTATGTAGTGTCCCTTCTTCATTACTATCACCCATAGTGAAGAGACGAATATTATCAAGTTCGGTTGGGAAATCCTTTTGAACATCACCTTCCCCATCACATTTGATTTCAGTTGTTAACTCTGGTAATCTTTTTTCTTCCTTTTCTTCTTCTTTTTTTTTCTTTTTTTCATTCTTTGTTTCCATCATTCGTTTAACTTCAGAGGGAGAAGGTACTAGATTTGGTGGAAGTAAGCGAGAAACAACACTGTTCTTTTGTTTGGATGGTATTAATGCCGCTTCAGATCCACTCCCTCTTAACTTGCCTGTTGATGATATCCCTCTTTTTCTCTCCTCACTAGTGTTTGCAAAATTGGAGAAGTGTTGCGTAGAATTATTACGGCGAGCAGTCGTTATCTCTGTTGCCTTTACGGCGGGAGGAACACATTTAGATGATGGATGGGATACCATAGAGATACCATTTGTTTTCGTAGAAAGCGGAACCGAAACGGAGAACTCTGTAAAGTTTTCAGTTGTGGTTGTTGTGGTGTTGGCAGCGGATGATGATGACGAGGATGCTGATCTGTTTGAAGAAAATATTGAAGTGTTATTTACTATAGATGATGGATATTCATTTCCCACTTCAATAAATTGTTTACTAGGTGTTTTGGTTACCAGTGGTTTGTTTGCTTTTGAGATGGTTCTTGTTTCTGTTGTTGAGGATACTGGAGTGAAATTATTTTTCTTCTTATTTGTGGCTATATTCACAGAGCGACGGCGTTGCATCCATTCCCGTCTATTAAATGTAGCCGTCATACCATTTTCACTCATCATTGCAGGAGAAGCTATTCCTGTCTTTCCTTCTTCTCCTATTGTTAGTTGTAATTGTAATTGTTGTTGTTTTTGTTGTTTCTCTGGATTTCGTAATAATCGTTGTTGTTGTTGTTGTTTTAATAATATTGATAATAATGGCGATGATGGTTCTCTCCTTGATGTTGCGGGAGTCCCACAGACTGATGGAAAAGATAAGACATCTTCCTGTTCCAGTGGTCCATGTGCATTGTGTGGAGTACACTTGTGGAGGCCATTCTTATCATGTATGCTGACAACTCTGCCGCGGCTTTTACTAGAGTTATAATTATTATAATCACTTTTATTCTTCTTGTTATTATAATAATTATAATTATTATTGTTATTATTTGTATTTTTTTTACTATTCGTAGTAGTAGTAGTATTAATAGTAGTAGTATTCTTGATATTGTTGTGGTCTTGGAGAGTAATTGCGGTGTTTGAGTGGGAAACGGTATCACTAACACTCCTGGCACACGTTGCTCCCATTCCTTATCTTCAAGAACGGAGAATAACCCAACAAAGGCATCTTTTAAAAAAATAATAAAAAAAGTAAATAATAACAATAATAATAATAATAGGGTGAAAAGTAAAAAATTAAATAAAGAAATAAATTAAATAAAATAATAAATAAATAAATAAATAAATAAAAACAGAAATAGCAACATTAGAAAGGTAATATATATGTGTTATGAATAGGGAAAAGGAAGAAAAAAAGAAAAAGAAAAAAACTCATGTTTTATTAAATATCTTTTTTTTTCCTTTTTTTTATTTTTTCTCTTTGTTTTGTTGTTCGTCATTTCCAATCGAAACCGTAAGTCTATTATTATCCACAATACCATTACTGTTTACTATTATTATTAATTATAATAATTATATAGTTATAGTAGTAGTACTAGTAGTAGTAGTGGTATTACTCCACCTGTGAGGGGAGAGACATCCAAACTGCGATACGATCGGCCAACGCTGCCGCTGCTGTAATTAACGCCCTTCGCTCCTTCTTCAATGCGGTGCTATCACCCACAGGCGCCAAGTCCAACTGCACAATGAACTGCGTGAGTAACTCATCCGCCTCTATGGCCTTTTGATGAATACACTCCCGCAGTATATCCTCCGTTTCTTCCTCTGCAATCACAGGGTTACTAGACTGCCCCAGATCAGCACTTTTATTGGGTTTATCCCCTATAGTCGTAGTAGTAACAGCAACAGTATTAATAGTATTACCCTCATTCTGATCAATATTACCATTATTTATTTTCTCATTTATATTATTATTAGTAGTATTATTATTAATAGTTGTTGTTGTAGTTGTCGTTGTTGTAGTAGTGGTAGTAGTACTAATAGTATCTGTATTATTGATATTCGCACAACCCGTAGGAGAAATTAACGTTTTCTGTGAAAGTTTTCTCTTACGCCACTCTTCGCCCATACATTCCAGTTCAGACAACGCACGTAAAAGTGGGGCCTCATGTGTTCGCTCCACTCGCCGTTGAAACATACGGAATGCACTCTCCGTGGCATCTACAAAGTTAATATCATCATCATCTGCAACAGGTGTAGAGGTAAATAAAAACGGGCATGTACGCCCTTTATGATTCTTATTATTATTATTATTATTATTATTATTATTATTATTATTATTACTATTACCAGAGAAACAACATCCTTCATTTCTTTTCATTCCATCATCCGATCGGTTATCCACGATACGAAGAAAAGGTGGAAACCATGACCACTGTAGTTTCCAATTTGTGGATGTTTCTGAAGATGTTAAATTCCCTTTTTCTATTTGTTGTTGTTGTTTATTGTGTGGTTTTCTGCAAATACAATACTTATATCTAAACGCAATTCCCACCGCTGTTGTGAAGAGGAGTGCCGATATCATATATGGATGTGTACGGCACTGTAAACCCATCCAACGGCGTACACGTCGCAGAAGCAGAAGAATATCTTCTCCTGTACTTTGCTCAACATCCAAAATCACTTTTGTGGGTGTGCGTTGTGAAGAAGAAGTAGTAGAAGTGGAAGAAGGAGAGGCCTTTGACTCTGAAGACCGTGAGGTCTCGGATGTAAACAGGTTGAATGGACTCCACATCACCCCTAATAGTGAATATATATATATATATTTATATTTATATATATCTATAGATGTAGATGGGGGGTACAGTTAAGTCTTTCAATACTGTTTATATACCGTTGTGTAGAGTCTATATATATATATATATATATATAGACACACTTGCTGTATAATGTAGAGTGAAAAAAAAGGGAATGAGGTGAGAAGAGATGAATAAGATGAAGGGAATATGAAGAAAGAGAGAAAGAAAGAAAGAAAGAAAAAGAAGAGAAACAAAATAAAAAACAACCACCATAACGAAATATATATATATTTATTTATTTATACGTACGTGCCTTTTAATAAAGAAAAAGAAACAAAAGAAAAAAAAAATGGAATCCCAAACCATTTCGGTACTACTATTAATAATAATTATATTATTTCTCTTCTATAGTGCAAGCAAAAGGAGTATAGCAACAAACACTGATAAACACACATCTACACACAGAGAGAAATATATATATATTCTTGTACTCAAGGTTTAAGCTTTAAGTGAGACATTCATTCGCTTCAATACCACTCCAACAGCATCCATGAGAGCCACACAGTCTGGCATGTGAATATCACCAAGAGTACCAATACGAAAAGTATCTGCAAAGGATGCCTTTCCAGGATAAATTACAAATCCCTCTTCCTTTAATCCATCATAAAATTTTGTAAAATTCCAATTAGATACCTGTGGACTTTTAAAAGCCGTAATAATATATCCATAGGATGGCTTTGTATAATCCAGAAAAAGTTCAAATCCATATTCCTCTGTTATGCGTTTAACAATGTATGTATTCATCTCTTTATATCGCTTGGCCCGTGCCAACACACCACCTTCTGCTGCGTGTTCTTTCAATGCCTGATGAAAAGCCACAATTGCCTGCACGGGTGGTGTTTGATTGAATTGACCGCCACTCTTCTCCAGTCCATCCCATTGACTGACGATATCTAATGTAAAACTCGGTGAGTTTCCCCGACACTTCTCTAGTAATGATTTACGCGCCACTACTAGTGAAAAACCAGGAACACCTTGAATACATTTATTTGCAGAAGTGACCAATACATCACAGACATCAGGAACATGGAAATCCACCGCCCCAAATGAACTCATCGCATCCATGAGAATTGTCGCTTCTGGACGATAACGGCGAACCATATCACTAATCTCATGAATAGGATTAAACATTCCCGTACTGGTTTCACTATGAACCACACCCACGGCTGTGAGTGGACCAGAGAACTCACGAAGTTGAGCCTCAAATGCGGCAAGATTCATATCTACACCTTCTTCCCAATCAAATGTCATTAATTTCGCCCCTCCACGTTTCTTTACAATAGATGCCATTCGATAGGAATAGGCTCCATTGCGCAAAACCAAAAAAGCCCCAGTCTCTTGTGGAGATATAATACTGTTAATCACCGCCTCAATCCCCATCGTACCACTTCCCTGCATCGGCACACACGCCCAGTCCTTCTCGGGAGCAGCGGCGATCTTCAATACATCCCGTCGGAGTTCAGCCACGGATTGGAGAAAATCGTTATCACGACTGCCGTAATCGTCCATTTGGGCCGCACGAACAGAGGCTGAGGTGCAAAGTGGACCAGCTGTGAAGAGAATTCCATGTTTGCGGTTCACCCGCTGGGCATAATTACCAGTAGACATTTGCGCAATACGTCCCAATCGCATTAAAACTTTTCACACCGTTAAAGATCCTCTTGCTAAGATAATAATATACTCACAAACAAACAAGGAAAAAAAGTTTCCTTTTTCTTCTCACTCTCTTTGTTCTTTTTTTTTTTTGTTACTGTTTTTGATTTTTCCCTCTCCAGAGTAATACACTAGATGATAACACTTATAATGGTCCTAACTATACATATATATATATATATATATATATATATATATACAGGTCCAAAAAAAAAAAAAAGAAAAAACAGGTAAGAGAACAGATATATTACATACAAGTTAAATGAAGACGAGAGACGACCAAAAAGAAGAAAAGACAAAAAAAAAAGAAGAAATAACAGAAAAGAAAAAAACACATCAGCAAGAAATAAAAAAGTAAAAAAAAAAACACTCGTTCCGATTTTAAAAAACAAACAAACACATCATAGTGTGTCCTCACTCTTTCTCTCTCTCACAAACACAGACACACAAATGTATATAGATTTATATATATATATATATATATATATATATACATACGTATTCAGTCTCTTATTATTCCACCTTTTAAAGTCTCTACGGCATCACCATGCACAACTTAAGCCACGGCAACCCACCACGGCGCTTCCAATCACGCAACACATACTGCCAATCAGACCGCTCTGCAATTACCACAACATCACCCGCACTGTCAACATACCGCAGACAAAGCGACTCCGCATCCATTTTCTCCGCCTCGCTATTCACATCCAACGGGAAGAGCAACACATAATCAAGTCCACCAGACCTCAACGCTGCCATTACACGTCGTACAAGACCGCTCAAATGTGTACGCTGATGAATAGGGCGAAGTGCAAGATGCAATGGCAATACCAATCGACCAGAAATCTGTTCAACATTACTATCAGTATTATTGGGATGAGTATTAGTATTAGTATTAGTAGTATTATCAGCTGAAGGATGCACATCTGTTTCAGAGCGCACAATACACAGTGTAACGGGTACATCATCCTCACAAGACCTGTTATTATCATTACTACTACTACTACTACTACTACTACTACTACTACTATTACTACTGCTAGTAATAAAAGTACTCGTACTAGTAGTAGAACTAGTAGTAGAAGAAGTAGTATCAGTATTATAACTACCATCAGTACTCGTACTAGTAGTATCGCTATCGTCACTTTTACTTTTGCTGAAATCAAGGAGTTCGGGTGGGTTTGCCAGCCAATGCGCACGGCGTGAGGCCACTGCGGCGGCATCCTTTGCGATGCGCAGTACCTCCTTTGTGACCATAGTCTGTTGCAATTTGCTGCGGGCAGAAAGTGGTTGGCAAACAGAATCCGTTAGACGATTTAATCGATCTCGAAAAATCGTTGTCTTATCAAAAAGAGAATCATTATTATTGTTATTATAACTATTATTAATATTATTACTAATACTACTATTAGGAGTATTAGTAATAGAGACGGCTGCTGCTTCTTTTGGTGAGGTTCTTGGTGTTGTTGTTGCTTTTGCTGCTGCTGTTGTTGCTGCTGCTGACATTTCTGTTCCTCTTGTTCGCATGGCTGCTGCCAAAGATAAGGGATTCTGCGTTACTGAGAGTGACGATGGTGGATCTACACTACTATCCATCACGGTATCTTCCTGTTGTTGTAATGTCATTGCAAGTCGTTTGGCATTAAAAGACTTTGCGTATAATTCATTTAATTCCGCCCGCATGCGTAAACCTTCGGCCTCACGAGCCGCATACTCCTCTCGCATCTTTTTTAGTCGCCACTGTCGCTGTACATAACTGGACATAATTTTCTTACGCAACATCGCCTCTAATGTCTCTGTTGAAAGCCCTTGACATCTACCCACAACTACAGAAGCACCAGCAGAAGATAACTGTTGTTGTTCTTCTTCTTTTTCTTGTTCTTCTTCTTTATTATTATTATTATTATTATTATTATTATTATTATTATTATTATTATTATTATTATTACTGTTATTATTAAGGCAACTTGTCGACATCTGCAGAGAACTAGATGGTACAGAGAGACGTCTCAGTACTTCTGCTGCAGCTGCTGTAGCAGAGGTGGCCACAGCCTCTTTATTACATTCTTTCCGAGTCAAAAACTCCTCTTCCTCATTTATTATTGTTTTTACTGTTCTTGTTGTTGATGATGATACTGTTGTGTTTGTGGTGTTTGTGGTTGTTGTTAAGATTGTCTGTTGTTCCTTTTGAGAGAAACTGGGATCATGACATGTGTGATGAGTAGAGGCTCGACGTCTATTATGTGGAGATACTAATGAGAAATGATCCTCATCTGGCCAATCTACACATACCACATCATCATCATATCCTTCTCGTAGACTTAATGAAAAGAATGCATCTGCATGCCGCAGCCATGGTATACGTTCAATTGTCTCTGATACTACTTGACGAGTAGCGGATCGCATGGCAAGATCCAAATCTACTATCATCATATTATTATTATTATTATTATTATTATTATTATTATTATTATTATTAGTGTTATTATGACTACTAGAATGTGTTGTTAACTCTACAGACTCTCCTATACGACCACTACATCCTTCTCCTTCTCCTTCTCTTCCTCCTTCTTTTAAAGCGGATGGTGTTAGGAAAGACACTGATGATGATGATGAGATTGGACGTGATGCTGCCTGAATGACATCATCTCGTCTATCTGCTGGCGTCATTTCAAGTAACGCCTCATAAGAGGCACTCACACGACTGGCTAATAAGATTCCAGCTTCTACATTCTTATTTGAATTACATAAACTACTCATATGATCGGTGATGAGTAAAAGAGATGTATGGTGTCCCTCAATATGATTACTAACTGCAGCTCCTTCTTCTTCTTCTTTTTGTTCTTCTTCGTCTCGTTCTTGTACTTCTTCATTATATCTAGAGGAATGTAAAGAGTATAAATGACGTTCTTCTGCGGATACTGATGGAGAGCGTGATGGATTCATAATAAAGAATTCCCGTAATAACTGTGCTGCCGAGGGACGTTTAACGGGATCCACTATCAACATACGCTCCACTAAGGCTACAACCAATCGATGTAATGTCTCCTCTTGTGCTGAGAAAGCACTACCATACATTTTTTCTAATTCTTCCTGTTGTGTAGATGAAAAGATGTGTGGACGGTGTAATGCCTCTCTATCATATTCTCCTTCCGTAACGACGTGAATTTGTGCTAATACATTATCCGCCGCAAAGGGAAGTTTCATACAATACATCTCATATGTTAATACCCCTAATGCCCAGACATCTGCATTAAAGGAGTACGTTTCGCCTAGACAAAGTTCTGGACAAAGATAAAAAGGAGTTCCAATAAATGTAGTAGCCATTGGATCTGTGATGTTAACAAGTCGACTAACTCCAAAATCACCTATTTTCACCATACCCGTCTTTGATAAATAGATATTGGCTGGTTTTATATCTCGATGAATAATATAACAACTGTGTAGATAAGATAAGGCTTCCAAACATTGACGTACGATATCTGTAATTCGATAGGACTCTATCCATGTAGGGGTTGATATCTTTTCTCCTAATGATAATGATAATGATGATGATAATAATAATAATCCATTACTGTTGTTAAGTCTATTTCTACTTCCAGCTTCCCATACATCTCTAGATCTCCGCATACTATTCTCCTTCTCTCCTCGTTCCTGTAATCGACTCCATGGTCGCTGACTCTTTCCATTTTTTCTCTCTTCTTCTCCTTCTCCTTCTCCCTCCTCTCCTACACAGTCGCGAAGAAGTGTTGCCAAATCTCCACCCTCCGCATATTCCGCCACCAAACACAATTGTTTCTCATCATCAATAAAACTTTCAATGTACTGCAGTATATTTGAATGGCGAATATGTCGAAGAATCGCTACTTCATTCATCGCGAGGGTAATCTCCTTATCGGTGAGGGTCTGCAAAGGCACCACTTTCACTGCCACTGTCTGTTGATACCATGGACTGCTGGGGAGCATATCGTGACTGAGAAAGACACTGCCAAAACTCCCACTTCCAATCTGATAACGGCGTGGAAATCGATTCCACTGTGAAATACCTTCACTTTCTTTCCCAGTGTAACTATCATTGTAAACATCATTATCATCATAAGCCGCACCATCATTCTGATGATGATGATGATTATTATTATTATTATTATTATTATCCTCATTGCCAGTCATCATAGTAGTAGAAGGAATACGGGCAGGAGGAGGAAAACTATCCTTCGAGTGAGAAGTACTGCACATTAACGTACTCTTCCCCGTAGGGAGATTGTGATACATTCAATGAAACTCTATACATGCTGATGGATATAAATATACATATATAGTGTTAACCACGTGGAAGGTAATTAAAAAATAGAAATAAGTATAAAAAAAAAGGAAAGAAAGTAAAGATAATAATAATAATAATAATAATAAAGCAGTAAAATAGATAATTGATAAAGTTAAGATGTATTCATTGTGATTTCTATTAAATCATATATACACCTATTTATTTATTTATTTATTTATTTTAGTCCTCTACAGAACTCTGTATATATATATATATATATATATATACGGCTTTGTGTAAACCTGTACACGTATAAGTGTAGATTAATAATATTAATAGTTCTTTTCTTTTTTCTCTTTTTTCTTCTTCACTGGTATTCATATAGCAGTTCCCTCTCGTTCATTCCATTCTACAAAGAAGAAGGAAGATGGAAAACACAATAACCATCATCACAGTATCAGAAACAATAACACACACAGAAATAATAATAAAAAAAACACAATCAACGATAAATATATAGTCCACGTTATGTATTATATGAAAAGAAATACACTGACAATAAAAAAAAAGACAGAGAAAATAATAACAGATAAATAGATAGATTTGATTAGATAAGCATATAAATATACATGTATACCATCTCTATCTTTCATCTGAAATCATTTCATCCGACCGCATCCGAAAAAAAAAAGAAAAAAACAAGTAACATCACACACTCCCACGTAAAGGAGAGTAAGATGGGAAAACAACAGAAAACAAAAAAAAAAAAAGCAACTCTCCGAATAAAAAAAACAAAAAAAAAAAGATCAACTGTAAAAATTAGAAGAATATATATTTAAAATATCAACTGGTTATTATCACTGGTTGAACCTTCAACCACATTTTCTTCCATGTTTTGTTATTGTTTTTGTTGTTGTTTTTTTTTTCTTTTTTCCCTTTTTTTTTCTCTTTTCTGCTTCAGCCATCGTAGTAACCCGACAATGACATTATATATATATATATATATATATA
>NW_021639854.1:315602-316447 GCF_002087225.1 Trypanosoma theileri | reverse complement strand
TTTTTTTTTTCTTCTTTTTTCTTTTTACAGACGCGAGGGATATCGTTTGGCCTCTGATGCCTTCAGTGTGAAGATGTGCCTAAAGTTCCGATAACGATCATTCACCTCAAATCCATATCCAATCACGTACTTATTCGGAACTGTCAAACAAATATAATCCGGCTCCAATGGCACTCGTCTACCGCCGGGTTTATCAGCCAACACACAAATCTTTAAACTTGCTGGTTGATGTTCCCTCTGCAATTTCTCTTTTAAATACTTTAATGTATATCCACTATCGGCAATATCCTCCAGAATAAGAACATGTTTCCCCCGTAAGTTTTCAAATCGTGGGGTGGAGAGAAGTTGAATTTCACCTGTTGAGCGAGTGCCTTTATAAGAGGCGAGCCGAATAAAGTCCACCACATGTGGAAGATTATAATCCCCAAGATAACGGACCATATCTGCTGTGAAGATGTAACTGCCTTTCAATACAGATATAATGATAAGTGGGTTTTCATGACTGATGGGGGCCACTTCTGTTGTTTTCCTGTGTGTGTCCACGTGAGTTAAGTGCATGTAATCATTGGCGAGTTGTTTGGCGACGCGTTTGATATTCCGCTGGATGACACTCTCCGTGGCGACCAACGCCTCCGCCATTGGGTACTCTTTGCCGTCCACTGTTAATACTCCCTGCGGGGTGGAGCCAATGGTGTGTTCTCGGGTCTCTCTGGGGGAAATCATTATTTTTATTCTTTTCTTTCTTGTTGTTTTACTTCTTTTTATTCTTCTTAATAATAGTAAATAATAATAATAATGATAGTGATGATATTATTATTATTTTTTTTTTTTATCCTTCTTTTTTT
>NW_021639854.1:300619-314724 GCF_002087225.1 Trypanosoma theileri | reverse complement strand
CTTCTGCTGGAGTCGATGGGTGTATACCTTTGGGTCCAGCACCACCACATCCCGCACCTCCCGGTAGGACTCATCGTAGTCTAATCCATATCCAACCACAAACGCATTCGGCACCGTCGCGATCACGTAATCCGGTGAAAAGGAAACACGTCTGCCGGTGGGTTTATCCAACAGGACAACACTCCGCAGACTCGCCGGGCCTCTCGCGGTGTAGTGGGCGTAGAGATACTGCAGTGTGAGGGCACTGTCCACAATATCCTCCACCAACAACACATGCCGCTGCTCCACACTGTGCCGGGTGTCTAAGAGAAGCCGCACTTGACCAGAAGACATCACATCCGCACCGTAAGAGGCCACGCAGATAAACTCCACACGGACAGGAACACCGGCATCACATAAGGCACGGGCAAGATCGGCAGTAAAGATGAAACTGCCTTTTAATACACATACAAGCACAAGGGGATTGTCGAGATGAGTTAGATTCTTATCTTTGTAGTCCGCGGCAATGCGTTCAGCGGTGCTGCGAATACGGGCATGCAGCTCTTCTTGTGTGAAGAGCATTTTGCTGGCAAAGTCGTAATGGCGCGACATCTTTCAGTTGCTATTCTTTATATTATATAAAGATATAAAGAGAGGGAGAGAGGAAAAAACAATAATAATAATAATAATAATAACCAGAGAGAGCCAATGCGTTAATGAGATAGAGTAGAAATAAATAGATGGAGGGAAATATTGATAGTCTCCCCCTTTCTCATGTAAACTATATATATATATATATATATATATATATATTAGGTTCGCTATATTCCCCCATACATGTAGATAAATGTATTGGAAATGATAATAATGATAATGATATAATGCAAAGAAATAAATAAACAAAAAAATAAATAATATAAATAAAAAATAAATAAAATACACACACACTTTCTCTCACTCCCTCTCTCTCCATTCCTCACTTCTTCTTCTTCTCCTTCTCTTCCTTCTCCTCCTGTTCACGTCTTTCTCGCACTTCCCGTTCCCATGAAGTCTCCACATTTCGGGCACTACGCTTTGCGGATCCAAATATATTCTCTCCATAACTCCCAATACCCGTAACAGAAGGACTATTAGCGGCTACTCGCAACTGCATCTCTTCACCGAATAATTCCTCACGGCGTACATAATGCCGCCGCACCCAAATCCAAAAGAGAAATGTAAACACCGTACACACCGTGAGAGCCAGACGATGATCTCTACTGTACATCTCCTGCTGTTCACGCATCTTTACAAGTGCCTCACGACTTATCTGAAGAGAACCAAGTTGCATCTTTCCATGTACCTGTGATAACTGTAAAGCCTTTTCATGATAATCAAACACCATTGTGCGAAAACACTTATCGGCCTCATAGTGAAAACTCTCATAAACTCTTCGAAGTTCATTTACTTGTCGTTCACGTGTTTGAAGAAGAGTTTCCAGTTCCTCATCCCTCATGGTGCGATATGTTTCTATTGTTGGACGACTCTTCCCTGCAGTGTCGGTGTGTTGACTGCGGATTTTCTCACGCTCTGCATACATTCCCCCATCATCGCCGGTAAAAGCCGCAGAGGAGAAACCAGAAGAGGATTTATTATTATTACTATTAGAAGAAGAAGAAGAAGAAGTAGAGGCACTTGTTGAAGCTACTGTGAATCGGAGAATAGAATAACGGAGCATTTTCTTGTATTCCCCGTCTAGCAATCTCTCCTCTATGTGTTTGTGTTTTTTGGTCTCCTTTTAATATGAACTGTACTATTTCGTATTTCTCTCTTTTATTTTAATATTAAAATAAAAACCAAATTCATAATAATAACAATAATAATATATTATAGAAGAAATAAAGAGAGAAAAAAAGGGAGTGTTTTGCAAGAGAGTTTATGAAAGAATGGAAAGAAGAGTGAAATGTATTTAATCTTTTCCCCCTTTTTTTATTATTATTATCCACCAGTGCCAAGTATATTACACAGACTTGGAAATATATAAATAAATATATAGAAATATAAGTACAGTGTTTCGAATTCTTCATATATATATATATATATATATATCACTGTCGTTCTTTTTCTTCTTCTTCTTTCCTTTGCTTTTCTCTCTCCTTGTATTTATATCGTTTCGAACGTGCCATCATTCCCTCATAAATATTTAGATAGATAGAGAGATAGATAGATATGTTTCTGTGCACATGTAGAGAGATGCATTTTATTATGATGATGTACCTTTACACTCATACCTGCACATATACATAAAAATATAATATTCAGTATATTGAAACTTAGGAGATTGCTCATAATATACTGTAATCCAAGCAGCTCAGAAAATAAAAAAGGAAAAAGAAAAAAAAAAGAAGAAAAAAAAGGTATGCAGACAAACTAAACTGAAACGCTCTTCACAAAATTCACTCAAATGGTTCCTTCTGTTAACGATTTATTTATTTTTCTTTTTCTTTTTCTTTTTTTTCTTTGTGCTCACACCTCTTCAGAGCCATTAACCACCACCCTTCTCTCCCACAGACCCTTTTTAATAGTCATCTCCCTTGGAGAGAATCTCCTTTGCGGTTGGCTTCAGCAGAATGGTGTGTTCAAACTGGGCGGTGTAGCATCCCTTCACATCACACAATGGTGGATATTTATTCACAGCCCCTGCCTCCACCAATTGATTTAAATTTAATAAATGTCTATCAAATCCATCACGATCCAACCATTTCCGTGCAAATGCGAGGGTTCCATACGTTTTATGAATATGCCGTAATAATTGTTGGGCTTTATCGGATCGTACTTGAATGTTTTCAGCCCCTGGTGCCATCATATAATGTGAACACTCCATATCCTCCTGAACCAGACCACGGCCAGTAGAACCAAAAGTCTCAATAGCGAATAATTCCCCTTCTTCCATCTTCACAGCTTCTCCTCCACGTACAATAGGAACAGATTTTCCACTGTGAATAATATAGGATCCGATATTATGACCAGAAAGATTACGAATACTCTTTACAGGATATACTTTACCTTTAATCTCCACTTCATGTGATTCCATCACCTCTTGAATAGCCGCACCCACATCACATAAACGTACATCAATACCAGCTTGTTTTACACCTTCATAGGTTGCCTCTTTTACCGCATTTAAGAGTGGATTATACTCTTCATTAAAGGCTACAGTCCATGCAGAGTCAATAATTCTGCCATGAATTTGAGTACCAAAGTCTACCTTCATCACATCATCATACGTTAATACGGTATTATCACCTGTATTGGGTGTATAATGAGCCGCCACGTGATTGAGCGAACAACCTGTTGGAAATGCCTGACCACGTACAAGACCATCTTTTACAATAAGTTCCTCCAATTTACGTTCAATACGATTGGTCATGGAAATAAGAGAAATACCAGGTTTAATAAAACTATTTGCATATCGTCGTACTTGTCGGTGTACTTCTGCGGCATGCCGTAAATCTTGTACCTGTTCTTCTGTTACTCGCTCCAGTGCCCGTTTCTCTTCACTACTGTAGCGAAAGGCATTTATTTCACCCGGGTGTTCGTGAATCTCACCTGCAGGATAGTTTCCATATGCGAATTGTTCACACACAGGAACTGTTGGTTCCGGCCATGTTTGCCTTTTCATCCCTTCCGCCACTTGTGGATATGGATTCTCTGGATGATCTGCAGTACTGATGACTTTAGGTTTGTTATTCTCTTCTTCTGTTCCTGAATGATTATTCTTTGATCCATCTCCTTTGTGTGCGTGTTGTTGTTGTTGTTGATCTCCCTTATTATTCTTGTTGTTCTTCTGTTGTTTATTCTTCGCCTCTTGTGTTTCTCTTACCGCATTGGCAAGCAAGGCATCAAAATCGTCATCGTCGTTGTTGTTCTTTTTACCCTTTTTTCCTCCTCCTCCTCCCTGTTGTTGTTGTTTGCCGTTGGATCCACTACCACCCTTTGGTGCCATTCTCTAGGACTTTCTTTTCTCTTTTCTCTAGCAATTGATCTAATTTGTACAAAAAATAGAGTATGAGAGAGAGAGAGAGAAAAGAAAGAGAATATAACTATAGTCATCAGAAGCATCAATAATAATTAAAAACAATAATTAATAATAACAAAAGTAAAAAAAAAAAAAAGAAAATCATAAGCATAATTAATAAAAACAATACAGTGAATCAAGTACAACAAAAAATATATATCTACATATATATATATATATATATATATATATATATATTGTATATCCCAATAAAAAGGTATATAAGCAAGGGAAAGAAAAAAAAGGCAAAAAAAAAACGAATAAATAGTAGAGATAAAATCAAAGGCAGAGAATACGAAATCATAATAACAACATAATGGAGTAAAACCAGCAGAGGACACAATGCATGCATGTATTATACACACAAATAAGAAGTAGTCACAGAAGAATACTCACAACAATGAATGATTTCTGCATGAACCCTTTTTTTTTCTTTTTTTTTCTTGATAATGACGTTTCTGCTTTCTTTATTATTTATTTTTTTTCGTCATCCTTTTTTACACCTTTGTTCGCCTCTCTCTCGTCCAATTTCTTTTTATTTTTTTTTTTTGTTTTCTTGTTTCTTTTTTTTTTTTTTTTTTTTTTTTTTTTTTTTTTTTTTTTTTTGTTTTCTTTCGTATACTAGAGAGACGCCACCCCACTCACCCCACCCACCCACACTCACCCCCAAACTCATATATATATAGTGTTCTCATTTTTCAATCTTCTCATAAACTGGTTCATCCGACTCTAGTGAGACCCCGAAGACCTCAATATAGTTTACAGTGGGAAGTTGATAGAAATGCTTTGGTTCTGTACTGTTCACATACACACGCTGCATGACACTTAATTTCCCACCAACAACGGCTACCAATGCGACGGTTGTATCCTTTTCTTCTGGTCCATTCTCTTCACCCTCACCCTCTGCGAGTGGGGATAGTAATAGTAATAAGGCATGAACTTTAGGTAAGGCCACGTAAGAAACCGCAAATGGCTCAAAAGATTTGAACCACGTTTGTGCCTCATCTGTTGTGAATCCCGTTACGTTGTGTAATGGTTTTGCATGACACCCGTAGGCCAATTTCCGTTGAATAAATGTTAAATCATCAATATCACTTGTAATTCCCCTCTTTCGTCTACTCTCAAGTGTTGGTGGGTCGAGTGTAATGAAGTAGGCATGAACGGGATTGTGAGGATCCACCAAACATGATTGACCCGCACCAGAAGAGACGCTTGCTTTTGTAGTTGCCCCCATCATATTAGCTGTGTAGGCGACGATATTACTGTTTTTACTGCGTTCAATATACATGAAGGTATCGGCGTGATCGTGATTAAAACGATTCCCACGAGTGCCTATGCGGCGTCGAAGGAGTCGATTGAGGGACGCTGCGTTCTTTCCATATAATTCAAAGAGTTTGCGGGCAATGCCGCCAGCATCGTCACTCGTACTTGCAGTACTCATTCGGCACAATATATATATATATAGATAAAGGTAGACTCAAGTATATATATTTCTGTGTGAATGAATGAGTAAAAGAAAACAAAGAAAGAAAAAAACCTGAAGGATTACGGTATTTTTACAAGAAAAGAAAGAAATTACTCCTTTATAGATTTAAATTTATTTCTTGTTCTTGTTTTTTTTTTTTTTTCTGTGGGTGAACTTTAAAAAAAAAAAAAAAACAGAAAGGGTCGAAAAAGAAAAAAAAAATGATTGAAAAGAGAGAAAAATAAAATAATAATACAAGAGGTTAAGGTCTACATAAGGATAAGAAGAAATATTTTAACTTCAGTTTGTTTATTTTCCGAACAACAGATACAAACACCGAAAGATACAACCAGAAAGATATATATATATTTATATATATATCTTTACACGCACTATCCACTCTCCAGTTATTTTTTTTTTTTTTTTTTGCTATCAAACCACCTTCACCACCAATAAAGCAATATCCACAATAACAATAACAACAATAATGAAGACACACATACACACAGAGAGAGACTGAGAAAACAGTACAAAATGCAAGACAACACACACACATACACACGTATATATATATATATATATATATATATATATATATATATATAGATCTCTATTTATTATACGGCAGACGTGGACGTTTACCATATCCCTCTGTCTTCACATATCTTGCTCCAAATGAGAATTGCTTTGGTCGTCGTCCATACGCGTGTCCATGTTGTTGCCGCTCCCGCACAAGTTTCTCCTGTGCGTAGAAGTGCCTCCAATCATGTGGTCTGTGCTGAAACGGCTTTGTGTGATTATCGGAGACATTCTGAATAAACCAATCATTAAACTCCTCACATGCGGATCGCATTGCCTGACGTAAATGCCCCACCCGCGAGAGACAGGTGTCGAGTGCATGGCTCTCCCGCTCGCACGCACTCTGCCCGCCCTTCGCCATGCACACCCGCAGGGCCATCGTCTCCGCCTGGCACATGCTGAGTTGCTCCTCCGCCCCGCTGAGGCCCGCGAGTTTGGCCTGCGTGAACACCGGCGACCCGGCGAGGGAGGGGGCGGAGTCGATCTCACCGCGGCCGGAGCGGCGCACGCCGAGATTGTCGAAGGAGGTGCCGCGGCCAAAGTTGATGAGATTTGTTGGATTGATGAAGTCGTAGGCGCTGACGGGCTTGAGGCCGTATTGGTTCACACCACTGTCGTGTCGGCGGCTGCGCAGCACCAGCGGTGTGTGGCGGTAGGCGTAGAATACGTCAGAGGAACGCATCGCCATCTTTTGTGTATAGAGAGAGAGAGAGAGAGAGAGAGATAGATAGGAAGAAATAGAGAGAGAAAGAGAGAAATAGGAATATATATATATATATATATATATATATATATATACATATATATACATATAACTACAGCATAGGTGAATACCATAAAGGTAAAAACTAATGCATATTGTATATTGTTCTTTTTCTTATTCTTTACAAAAAAAAAGAGTCTAGTGAAATAGTAATAATAATAATAATAACATAACCACACTAACATCACAGCAATACAAAGACAGTGGTAGTAATTGCTCTATTAATACTAGTTATAATACTACTACTAGTAATAATATTATTATTAGTATTATTAGCAAGAACAGCACTGTTAATGTGTCATTATCAGGGTAAGAAAGAAAAAAAAAGAAAAAGTGTACCTATATATATATATATATAGGCAAAGACTTCAGCAAAGTACCCTTATTACCAAGACCATTTGTACAAAATGTGCATGTAGTGTATGTATATGTACGCATATATATATATATATATATAACCATTGTTTTTTTTTTTTTTTTTATAGTACACTATTGTGTGTATATATACACACACAGATGTTATATTCTCTTCACTTTCTCTCCCTTTCTTCCTCTTTGTTTTCCTTCCCATTCACCACTCTCCCTAATATCCCAGTGAGTCTATAGAAAGATCAAAAGCGTGGAAGGCGCCCAACACAAACTCTCATTACTGAACCTGTTGCTGCAAAATCATACACACAACATGTATAGGTGTTGAAAGTAAGTCAAGGAATAGATAGAGAAGAGAAATATATTTAAGAGATCATCATTACACACATAAACTAATCTCTTCAGATTAAACGCAAACCTTGAGAACACAACAAACATCAATAATATTAATAATAATAATAATTAATAATATTATTATAAAATTAAGAATAAAAACTGCAAGAAAACACAACGTGTGTGGTTTTTTTTTTTTTTTTTTTTCTTTAAACAAATACAAGTAAAAGAATAATATATCTTCTTCATTCGCAAACCATACACATGAAGAAGATATATACAATCATCACAAGAAATCCAAAGAGGATCAAGAGAGAAAATCTCACTTACACAGCATCTCTCAAATCACCCCCAGGGGTCGGAGTAGAATTAATACCCCCAGCATCTTTACCTCCACGTTGTGCAGAAGGAGTAGGAAGAGTTCTTGTTGACAACAAAGTATCAATGGTAGTAGTATCTCTTTGACCTTCTCGTCGGTTTCCAGAGAGAACAGCTGCAGTTCCCATACGTTTCCTGGTACTTTGAACAAGACGTGAGAGACGATCATTTTCCTGTTTTACCTCTTCCCGTCTCACTGAAGAATTAACCGTCATATTATCTCCACTATTACTTTCACTAGTCACCGTTCTCGGTCTTACCAACGAAGAAAGAACATCACCTTCAGCACCACTCTCATCACTCATTCGCCGCTGGGATGAAGAGGATGGAGAGGATGGTGAACACATCGTCAGTGGAAGTAAGAGTTCATTAAAGGGTCGCAGTCCGAATTCCTCATCCTCACGCATCATCTTCACTGCTTCCTGCAGTCCACTCATTACAAGAGCACCGTCTGCAATCTGTTGCAATAGTGCTGTCTGTCGGGCCACACGCAAGTGTAATTCACTTAAGGTTGAAGTAAGGAAAAGTTTAATTTTGGCAAGTGCAGATTCCATAGCCGTTTTTGGTTCACAGTGTATAAGTGCCGCTTCCATTGTTTCCAACACATGACGAATAGTGCGTCTGTGCTCCATTAGACGATGATTATACGTAGTGGCAGAGCTAATGATTTCTTGCATGAGTGGGCCACAGTGAAGGGGAGGTCGTTGTTGTTGTTGTTGCTGCTGTTGATGATGATGATGATGAGAATGATGTGGTGTTCGAATACTACTGTTAATGCTACTATTAAGTGCCGCAATGGGTGAGGAAGGAGTAGTAGGATCAGCAATGTTTGTAGCATTATTCGTATTCGCATTAGTAGCAGCAGTAGTATTAGTAGTGGTAGTTGTTGTAGTTGTTGTATGCACACTACCACCCGCACTTCGGCTGCTTAGATTTAATTGTTGTTGTTGTTGTGATTGTGAGGATGAGCGCACGGCTTCTGTTACAGCTCGCAATGCCACTGTATGGGCTTCACAGGCCGCCTCAAATGCCTCAAATTGCATGATTTCACCTTCTAATATAATTGTAGAATGTGTAAATCGACTGAGACGCAGCAGTAATTCATTCATAACAGCAGTAAGTGAAAGTTTATGTTGTGATAAACCAACCTCTTCTACAGCCTGTTCGACTGCATTGTGCACCTCCGCCTGTGTAGAGGCCACCTGCGATTGTGCTTGACGTAATTGCAGGTATAGTTCATCCTTTTCTGCCTGCAGCTCCTCTGATTTCTTTTGTTCTTGTGCGAGTGAGTTGAGGGCACGTTCACGGGCTTGACGAGCCTCCTGTGCGGCTTGTTGTTCACGCCGTATTATCTCTTCATATTCATCCCGCATTGCCATTTCTTCTTGTCGCTTCTCTGCAAGTACGGCATCCACATCGGCAGTGATGGTACGTGTTAACTGCTCTAACTGTATAGTTTTATCCTGTAGAGTCTTACGGAGTTCATTCCGTTCCTCCATATAAATAGTGGATTTCGTTTTGTATTCCTCCATCTCCTCCGTTACGGCAAGCAGTTCAACATTCTGCCGTTTCAATTGGGTTTCCATAGTTTTTACGCTTTGTGAAGCCATACTTAACTTTTTCTCGAGAGAAGATATATCTATGCGTAGATCTTGGTTTTCTGCACGAAGTGTCTCCTCTGCCAATTGGTTTGCCTCTACTCGATTTCTCATACATTCACTGTATTGTTGATACTCATGCTTTTCTCGTTCCAATGCATCCTCTGCGCTATTAAGGCTTGATTGTAAATCCATACATTCTTTTCGTAGTGACTTCACTGTTACAGTTAACTTCTCTTTTTCTTCTGCAGTTTCTCGTTGAACAGTACTCTGTTGGCTCAATAAACTCTCTAATTGATTTTGCATAGCTACCGCCTTTTCTGTTTGTTGTGCATATTTTGCCTCTAGTACTTTATATTCCCCTTGAGCAACTTGCATGGCGTTCTGCAATCGTATCAACTCCGCTCGCATTTGTGTTGTTTTCTCCTGTTTTTCAGATCGTTCCCGAGATGTTAATTGCTGTTCATCCTCTAACAGTAGGCGTAGTCCATTCAACTCCTCTTCACATCGAGACTTTTCCATTGTGATAGCATATACCTTGCGATTCTGTTCCTGTTCACGAGCCTCTGCCTCCACCAGAGTACGTCTACACTGTGTGAGTTCCACCTGTACAGCAGATAATGTCTCTCGAACGGCTTGTAACTCTGCCGCATGAGATTGTTCAAGATTTTGAAGTTCCCTGTGAAGAAGTCTATTATGTCGATTAGCCTCTTCTGCACAGTGTAATGCACGTTCACCATCTTTTTTAGTATTTAGAAGTTCACGTTGTAAATTTTCATGAGCGGTATCAAGAGTTGTATGTGTCTCTCGTAATTTCTCTAATTCATTTTCTAATGATAAATTACGTTCTGTTAAATCTTGAATACGTCGTTTTTGTTGTTGATCTGTGTTGCGGTAATCCTCTGTTAGACGCCGAAGTTGCTCTTCTGTTTTACTGAAGTTTTCCTGCAATAAATTACATTGTTGTTGAGATCTTTCTAATTCTTCCTGTAAAGTATGATTGCGTTGTTCCAATGATGCCACCCGTCGCTGTGCATCTCGCAAGTTCGCCGCCGCATCCCCGGTATCATGTGCATAAGCAGACTCCAATTCACCCAATCGCGATTGTGCGAGTTGCGCCTCACGTTCTTGTTGAGCCATGCGTGTACGTAATCTATTTAATTCTGTTTCCGATGCTCCCAATTCCAGTTTCTGTTTTTCCACAATCGCATGTTGTTCATCACACTCCCCACGTAGGGCCACCAGTTTCGTACGCAAATCACTTACAGTGGCATTGAGATTCTCTATATGCCGTTGGGCGACTTCATCTGATGAGGTACTCCACTGTGTTAAGGCGGTGAGTTGTTGTTTTGTGTCTATTAACTCGGCTTCTCGTAAGGCCCGCTCTGATTCCAATTGTTCCACACGTGGTAATACACGATCTAGTTTCACCTGCAGTGAATGTATTTCATTCATCGCCTTATCTCGCTCCATTACATACTGTTCCGCTCGTTGTGTTGCCTCTTTCACTTGTTCTTCAATTGTTGTTTGTGTTTCTTGATATATTTGAGTTTTTTCGCGCAACGCATCTTGTAATCGTTTCACCTCTCGTTTTTGTTCTGCCGTCACTTGTGCTGCCGTTTCCTTTTCCTGTTCAAGGAGACGTGCGGCGTTTACATTCTCATCTCGTAAAAGTTCTAATTTATTGATAAGAGAAGCATGTTCAAGTTTTGCAGCTTGTAGTTCACGTTGTAACGCAAACTTTTCTTCACGTAGGGTGCGTAATGTTTCATTTTGTTCTTCTTTAATTGAAATAACTTCTGCCACTGCCTCTTCTGCTGTTATCTTCGCTGTGTTCAGTTCTTCCTCAAGACGTTCAATAATCTCCTTTAACTGTTGTTGTTCAATCCTCGCATCTTCAATAGCTGTAAGGAACTCTTGACTTTGACGTTCCCCTTCTATCATAGCTTCAGTGGCTGTTTGCTCAATCACATCACAACGGGCACGAAGTTTCTTCTGAGTTTCTGAAAAGCGTAATAACAAACTCTGATAGGCTTCCATTGCCCCATGCATAAGTTCCTGCATAACCCGTGGAATACTCATTGTTTTGGCTATTATAAGAGCTTCTACATGTTGTTGTTGAAGTGTTTGACGATGTTCAGCAAATGTAGTTGCTTGTAAGTCTTCATAAGCCGCTGCAAGATCTAAAACTTGTTGTTGTGCTTCTTGCAATTCCTGACGAAGTGTATTACATAACTGTACTCGTTGGGATATGTCATCCTTCATGGTGGCAATCTGTGCTCGTACACGTTTTACTTCATCTGCTTGTCGAAGACATGCTTGATCTCGTACCTCTGTCATTCGTGTTGCACTCTGTAATGAGAACTCCAAGGTATCCTTTTCCTGAAGTAGTGTCTCTTTATCTTTCATGAGTTCACGTACTTTTGCATCTAATGCTTCATTTCGTTGTAGAAGAGAGTTAATGCGTGCATCTGAGGTCATAGTATCTATTTCTTCATTCTTCTCATCATTACTACTATACTGTGAATCCTGTTCCCGTTCTTTGCTATGGAGAATACGGTCCTTCTCGGCTAACTGGCGGTGTAGCTTCTCAATCTCTGCATTCACACGTGTACTCTCACTGAGTGCATCATTCAACTGCTGTCGCAAGTGTTCCAGTTGGTGTCGATTTCCTTCATCCGCAAGAGGTAGTGCTGCGGCGACGGCTTGTGCTGATTGTAATTCTTCACGCAGCCCATCAATCTCAGCACGAAGTGAATCTATCTCTCGTTGGTGTTCCATACGTGCCTGGATTGTCTCCTCTGCTGCAGTTCGCTGCTGTTGTTCACCCTCATTCTGCATACGCTCAAATCGTTGTTTCCACACACGCTGATTATCATCTAAAACCCATCGAAGTTCTACAAGTTCGGCGTTTACTTCACGATTTGCTGCTTCAAGCTCCAGGTGACGTTGTTGGGCTTCATCCAAATCCTTCTGTCTTTGTTGTAGTGTTTCCATACTAACACGTAATTGATCCTGAGAAGATGCAAACTGTTGTGACATTTTTTGAATAGTTAGTTCCAGTTCCTCAATACGAGCTTGCTTCTCTTGAAGAACAGACTCCACGCTTGCAGCACCCTGATGCAATAGTGACACTGTCTCCTGATGTTCTTGTTCAAGATTACGGTATTCCTTCTCCATTGACTCCAGTTTTTTCTGTAATTCTTGTAATTCTACTTCACGTGATACCCGTTCCTTCTTCTCAAGTTCCAACATTTCATGCAGTTTCTTCATTTCCCCTTCCAAAGACTGAAGCTCATTTAAAGTGGCATCATTTGAATCTTGTGGCTCGTCAGAGGACTTCTCATGCACTACTTTTTCCACTAGATGACGTTCTTTCTCTTGCCACTGTTGTTCCTTCAACTCTAGTTCACGTAACCTCTCACCCTGCTCAGCAGTATTTCGCAATACATTCTCAAGTTCACTTTGCAGCTGCTCACAGCGTTCATAAAGCTTCTCATATTCCTTCTTCCAGTATTCAACCCCATTCAACTCGGTAGTGTCTTCCTCTGGCACGTGTACCACTCTTGACTTTTCCTTTAACAATTCTTCATAGAAATCCTCCTGCTCTTTCAGCTTCTCTTTCAGCAACTCATCGTGCTCCGCAATACGGTCCGCAGCCTCCCGTGCAAGTTCCTCCATCTCCTCAGAGTGGACCTCCTGCAAAGTACGCAGCTCCTCTCGCAGCTGATCATTCTCAGTCTTCAGCTTCTCCACATGCTGTAACATTTCATCATCAACTAAACCTTCATTCCCTTCACAAGCCTCTAGTCGCTCCAGAAAACGTGCTTCCATGACATCCTCCTGCTCTTTCAGCTTCTCTTTCAGCAACTCATCGTGCTCCGCAATACGGTCCGCAGCCTCCCGTGCAAGTTCCTCCATCTCCTCAGAGTGGACCTCCTGCAAAGTACGCAGCTCCTCTCGCAGCTGATCATTCTCAGTCTTCAGCTTCTCCACATGCTGTAACATTTCATCATCAACTAAACCTTCATTCCCTTTACAAGCCTCTAGTCGCTCCAGAAAACGTGCTTCCATGACATCCTCCTGCTCTTTCAGCTTCTCTTTCAGCAACTCATCGTGCTCCGCAATACGGTCCGCAGCCTCCCGTGCAAGTTCCTCCATCTCCTCAGAGTGGCCCTCCTGCACAGTACGCAGCTCCTCTCGCAGCTGATCATTCTCAGTCTTCAGCTTCTCCACATGCTGTAACATTTCATCATCAACTAAACCTTCATTCCCTTTACAAGCCTCTAGTCGCTCCAGAAAACGTGCTTCCATGGCATCCTCCTTCTCTTTCAGCTTCTCTTTCAGCAACTCATCGTGCTCCGCAATACGGTCCGCAGCCTCCCGTGCAAGTTCCTCCATCTCCTCAGAGTGGACCTCCTGCAAAGTACGCAGCTCCTCTCGCAGCTGATCATTCTCAGTCTTCAGCTTCTCCACATGCTGTAACATTTCATCATCAACTAAACCTTCATTCCCTTTACAAGCCTCTAGTCGCTCCAGAAAACGTGCTTCCATGACATCCTCCTGCTCTTTCAGCTTCTCTTT
>NW_021639854.1:299761-300144 GCF_002087225.1 Trypanosoma theileri | reverse complement strand
AGCAACTCATCGTGCTCCGCAATACGGTCCGCAGCCTCCCGTGCAAGTTCCTCCATCTCCTCAGAGTGGACCTCCTGCAAAGTACGCAGCTCCTCTCGCAGCTGATCATTCTCAGTCTTCAGCTTCTCCACATGCTGTAACATTTCATCATCAGCTGAACCCTGCAAGATCAACGAAAAGTTTAACTCTCTTAACTTCAAGTTAACCAACTCGTCACATCCACGAAATCGTTCTCCAATAAGTGACATTACACCACTCATATCGACATTAAATTGAGAAACCAGATCCTCCAGCTCGTGGATGCGCTGTCGTTGACCCTCCAATTCAGCCTTCATGCTTTGAAGGGCATTCACCGCAGCCACACGCTCCTGTTCTGCAGCAGC
>NW_021639854.1:299270-299483 GCF_002087225.1 Trypanosoma theileri | reverse complement strand
GGTTCTGGCGCAGTCTCGCCAAACATGTCATCGGCATCGTCATTATCAGCAGTAAAGAGAGTCGACCTTTGGGACGGTCCAGTCATTGTGGCAAAGGGGTTCTTTCCAGCTGGGTCTGCAGCACGTGGCTGATCGGGAAGCTTCGCCTTTTCCAGCTCGTGGATGCGCTGTCGTTGACCCTCCAATTCAGCCTTCATGCTTTGAAGGGCATTC
>NW_021639854.1:298100-298355 GCF_002087225.1 Trypanosoma theileri | reverse complement strand
CTGCAGCACGTGGCGGATCGGGAAGCTTCGCCTTTTCCAGCTCGTGGATGCGCTGTCGTTGACCCTCTAAGACCGCCTCCATGCGTTGAAGGGCATTCACCGCAGCCACACGCTCCTGTTCTGCAGCATCACACTCCTGTGCAAGACGGTCCAGCTCATTAACACTGCTTTCCTGCGTCGCAGAAGCACGTGATAGCTCGGTCTCAAGTTCAGCCACACGTTCCTGGAGCGTGTTCACAAGTGCCTCCAGTTCCG
>NW_021639854.1:289573-297594 GCF_002087225.1 Trypanosoma theileri | reverse complement strand
GTTCTTTCCAGCTGGGGCTGCAGCACGTGGCGGATCGGGAAGCTTCGGCTTTTCCAGCTCGTGGATGCGCTGTCGTTGACCCTCCAATTCAGCCTTCATGCTTTGAAGGGCATTCACCGCAGCCACACGCTCCTGTTCTGCAGCAGCACACTGCTGGAGAAGGTATTCCATATCTTTTGTTTTTGTGAACTCTTCATCAATTCCTTCATCAGTGTTTTTCGTGCTCTGAAGTTCATCTAGTTGCTGTAGAAGATATCCGATTGTATTTTGTCGAGAGTTTAATTCCTCTTGACTACAGGTTAATTCCTGCTGAAGCGAAGACATTGTTGTTGTTACGGAGGAGAGTTCTTTCTCAAGCTCCTTGTTTCTGTCGCTAAGTTGCTGGTTTTCCTCCTGAAGTTTCTCTTTGATAGTTTTCTCCTCCTGGAGCTGCAATAAAAGTTCTTGGTTTTCATTCGTCTTGCTTTCGAGCAGAGATTCAAGTTGGTGAAGCTTATTATTGACATCCATATATTGTTTGTTGGTGTTTTGAAGTTGTTCTTGATATTTAGCCTCCATTTGGTGTTGCACATGTTCATATTCGTGGATAAGTGTCATTCTTATATCTTCAAGTTCTTCTTGACTAATTTTATTTTTTGATTCTTTTATGAGGCGTTCAATCTCCTCCTCACGTTTGGCAAGTTCAACTTTCAAGTAACTGATTTCGTCCAGCTGTTTGTCGAGGTTCTCATGAGACATGTAAGAATCATTTTTCAAGATTTCCTTGTTTTTGATATCCATTGTGTGCTTCTCCTGAACGGAGTCAAGAAGAGAGGACTCATTAACGGTTGCAGCCTGTTCAAGTGAAGTAGATACACTTTTTGTATCAGTATGATCCTTCATCACACTATCTTTTGGTACCAATATAGCGTTGGGTAGTTTATCAGTCATACCATCCTCCGTACCTTCTTCTACTCTGTCGTGCAAAAAGTAATCCGTAGATGAAGTTGCAAAATTATGAACGAGATTTGTTCCGTCTCCATACGCATGTTGCTCTTGCTGTTGATGTTGATGTTGCTGTTGTTGCTGTAGCTGTAGTTGTTGTTGTTTTCTCTCGCTCAGCAGTAGGCGACCACGTTGCTTTAGTCGTTCTGTCTCTTCTGGGCTACGATTAATATCCATGGAGCGTCTAGACTCCAGTAATGCCCGACCCCGCTCAAGGTATAGCTGCTTTGTTTGGTCATCCATCATTTCCATCTTTTAAATACAATGTATAAACGTACAGAGAGTGAGGTTTGGAGTATTGCTTTATTGTCCTCTCTCTTTTCTCTCTTCCTTTCGCTTTTTTTTTTTTTTTCTTTGGCTTATTCCTTCAGTTTTCTTTTGCTTCGTTGCTCCTTTGCCTTTCACACAGAAATACTTTTTCTTGTCTTGGTTGGTGGTGTGTTGTTTTAGTGAACAGATGGGAATAAACACACACACACAAGTATACCTTTCCACGGTACTAATTTCCCTAGTGCACACAGGCTTTCTCACTGAATAAATAAAAAGATAAGAGATATAAAGACATGGGGGGAGAGAGAGAGTGAGAATAAAATAAAGAAATATTAATTCTTACCAAATATTCTGGCAAAATCAACGATTCCCAAGAAGCTCACAAAATGTTAATATGGATCAAATAACATATACTAAAGTAAAGATAAACAAGTTGACTATAGAAAACTAAAAATAAAACTAAAAATAAGAATAAAGCAATGTGAGGACGCAAAAAAAAAAAAAAAAAAACGTACAATTTAACAGAAGTTCTCTAATCATGTACGGTTAATTTCATTTTAGCCAGTAATATATAGATTCTATTATCCATGAGAAAAAAGATGAGTAGTGTTGTGATTCCGGTTCATATTTTTCTTTTTCTTTTTCTTCTTCTTCGTCAGAAAACGGTGCACTTGCTTTCGGGATCGGTCCAGTAGCTTCAGCAATCTTTTTAAAAACAGAATTATTTTTGTTAGTAGTACTACTCCGGTTAATTGTATAGTCATGAGGACGAATAATAGTGAATGAACGTATTGATGATTTTGATAGCATTATTTCTGATGAAAACATAGTTGAAGGTGAAGAAGTTCCTAATTCTTCCTCCTCATTAGGGAGGGTGTGGTTCAGTTTATCTTCTTTAGATTGATTCTCAGAGACATTAGTTTTACAACTTCCAAAAACATATGAAAAGCGTGACTCTTCTTCTTCTTCTTCAGTATTTAACGTTATTAAAGATGAGGATGGTTCAAGAGTATGCATTATCTTCATAATAGATTGTGACTCTTCAAAATCACAGTTATCCATTGTTTCTGTAGTCGTAATCCATGGATGATTCCGTACTTCCTGTAATCCCACTCGTTTGGTTGGATCAAGCTGTAGCATTTTCTGTAATAGGTCAAAAAGGGGTTGAGATAAAAGTCCATTTGGATGGCAATGACGTTGTAAAATGATTTGAACTTGAGTTTGTGCTTCCCTGAGCTCTTCAGGTGAGCGTACAGTGCCAAAAATGTAATGGCCGAATAGCATTGAATAGAGAATAAGACCAGCAGACCATACTTCTGCTTTGCTTCTATCATAAGAAGGTGTATGCTCAAAATCATGGAACGTTCTTTGGCGTATTGAAAGTATAAATTGATGTAATCGTTCTGGTGACATAAATGCCGGGGAACCACCACAACCTCTTTTATCTTTGCGTAGCTGACTACAAGGTGTTCGACGTGCAAAGCCAAAATCAGAAAGTTTTAAAGAAGCCTTCGTTATGTCTTGTGAAGTCAGGAGGATATTGTCAGGCTTGAGATCACGATGCCATAATACTATTGATTCTAGAAACAAAAGTGCATCTATTAACTGTGTAAAAAGTCGTCGGGCGATGGCGATGGGTATAAATGGGGTAACTATATTACCCGTACGACTTTCAGTTTCCCTATTATTATTATTATTATTATTATTATTATTATTATTATTATTATTATTATTATTATTACTGTCCTTCTTACTCCCTACTGGGGTGGTGGCCGTATTGCCCTTGAATCTTCGTTGTAAATAATCCCCAAGAGATCCTCCACGGCAGTACTCCAGCAACAGACAGCTGGGTACACCATTCCCTTCGTAGAAGCCAAGCACAGAGACAATGTGTGGATGTCTTCCATTTGAAATAATGCGACGCAACTCAACCGCCTCCACAACAGCCAAAGGCTCGTAACCAGGTTTAGCAAGTTTTAAAACAGCAAGTCTATCACTGCCAAAGAGTGGAAGTTCTCCGTTCATGAAATTGTTAGTATTATTATTATTATCATTATTACTACTAGTACTACTAATAGTATTATCGTTGACTTGAGTTCCTTGACGTGGTTCAAATGAGGAGGAATGTACGGGTTCATGTCTCTCATTCACTTGTACCAAAAAGATCTCAGCACAAGCCCCTTCTGCAATCTTTTTCAGTACTGTAAAATCCATTTCAGATAATATTGGCAAATTATAGTGGTGTACAGATAATACTTTAAAATAACTTCCTTCCAAATGGTAAGGGAAGGAGATTCAAGAAAAAAAAAAAAAAAAACCCTCGTTAGCGAAATATTTTAAGGAAGAAAGAAGAAAGAAAAGAGAGAAGAAGAAAAAAAAAAAACGTAAAAAAAAAAAGAAAAGAAACAAGAAAGTGTATTCAAATTAGTGTAACCAAAAAAAAAAAAAAAAATCTAAATAAAGAGAGACACAGAAGAGGTGTTATTTTTTTTTTTTCTTATTTCTTTTCCATTTGCGTAAATGAAATAAAAAAGTAAAAAAAAAAAGTGTATTATATCGCTTGTCAGCAGTACGTATGCGAATTTTTAAAAGCAATAAGAAAGAAATACATGCAAACCAAAATACCTAATCTGAGCAATTTATTTTAGTTTCTGATAAAGACATGAAAAGAATCTCATCTGGGTAAAAAAAAAAAAAATACCCCATTTTTATTTTCTTTTCCTTTGTATAATGAACTCTCCCTAACAACTGTATACCGAGACATCCACTTTAGGGTATTTCTCCTTATTTAATAGTGGCTACACACTTGTTATAGGTCATACCTAACTCTATTTATCATGCTTTTCCTCGTCCTCTCATTCTTTCTTTCTCTCTCTCTTTTTTTTTCTTTCTTTTTCTTTCTTTTTTTTCCTTCTTTTTTTTTTCTCCTTTGGTTTTTTTTTTTTTTTTTTCCTGTTGTTGTTATTGTCGTCGTTTTTGTTGTTGTTTTTCCTTTTCCTTTCCCCACTCCTTACCTAACGTTAAGGAGGCGGCGGTAGTACTTCTCTACCTTGTGTAGTAAAGCCTGCACAGTGCGTTGATCAGCTATCTCTATGGGTGGCAAAAGCGGGACAGTGAGAACTTGCAGAGTGCCGTAGTCCTGCGTGTCCGTCACTCCCCCTCCAGTAGTGTTGGGAACTGTAGAAGTTAAAGAAGGAACTGAAAACGCACCGCGGCGAACCACAATTTGTTGTAAAAGCAAACGCAATATAGACATAGCTTGTTCGTATGTATGTTGACGACGGGAACGTCCACCTTGTAGGTAAACTATTTCTTCGTCTTCCATATAATTATCATGTTCTTCATTAGCGCTAAGGATCATCTCTTCCGTCGTTGCCGTACGAATGAGAGCGAGTGCACGTGTAAAGAGTAGTGATTGCGCACTTGGATATCTTGTCTTTGAAAGACGCGGTGATGGGCAAATAGAGGACCCCACAGTCTCATCACCTCCTGACAAACTTGTTGTAGAGAAGGCCATGTGAGGTGCCCCAAGTAATCCTCTCTGTATTAAATCTGGAAGATTACGTTTTACACGTTCTGCGGTTTCTTGAATATACGTTTCCATTTGTCTAATGTCTTCAGGAATAAGTCGAAATGCAAAACGTGCATTGGATGACATGTTGAATAAAGTATCCGTCATGGTTGTATTTTCAATAGAACTTCCAATTCCAACACCACCACCAGGATATTCCTTTAATATCGCTGCATACACTGCAGCACGAAGAAGTTCCCATGCGTATGAAAGAAGTACAAGTCGACGACCAGGATCCACTTCTGCCTCAATAACATCATGACGTAAAACATGCATATGATCTCGAACAGCTTGATAAATAGCCTGTTGACGCTGTGAAATTCCCCAATTTCTACTCAAATTAAGGGCATTACCATTATCGGTATCATCATCAGCAGTTTGGAGTTGTATGGAACCAACAGGGTTTGCTATTGGTTCAGATGTTAAACCTCCCATTGCTGTTGTTGTTGTTGTTGTAGTCGTTGTAGTAGTTATTGTTGTTGCTGCGGTCATTGCTCCAGTTGATGTTTCTTGTTTTTTGGTATATTTTAACTCACCTGATGTATCTGCATTTTTCATCTCTGTTGTTGTTTCCATTGTCTCCTGAAGAGAGAACCATGGGTGCTGTCGCACCTGTTCAATCGTAAACCGGGTTTTGGCATTTGGATCTAGCATTCTTCGCAGTAGAGTATAACAATGTTGAGAAAGTGATAATTTCTCCGTCTTCGACGGTTGTCCATCGCCTTTACTCTCATCATCTACTCCAGAAGCGGAGTGACGAAGTTTCCCTGTCATCTCTAGTTCTTCTGCACGTGTAATAGCGTTCAAAAGCTCTTCCGGTGTGCGTACAGGAGAGGTGGAGTGTAAATATGGATGTCTGGCAAATAATAATTCATACATAATAACACCAGCCGCCCAGACTTCAGCTTGGAAATCGTAAAAATCACGAACAAGACGTTCTGGTGACATGTATGCAACTGTACCAACAGCAGATTCAAACATGATATTAGCGACATTACCACCAGTTTGTGCAGATCCAGCGGCATCACTGCAGTCACTGCTTTTGGCCATTCCCCAATCAGCTACCTTTACAATGGCTTCATCAATGTTAGAGCTAGTAAGAAGAATATTTGCTGGTTTTAAGTCACGATGCATGGTGTGATTCTCCTTTAACGCACAAAGACAGTCTACGAGTTGACGCATAATGTGTCTCGCTTGCCGTTCCGTTAATGGATCATGTCGAGCGAGAAATTCCTTTAAATCTCCTCCTTTACAAAGTTCCAAGACGTGTACTAATGCAATCTCATTCTTTGAAAGTTTTCGGTAGACGCCAAATAGTCTAATGATGTTTGGATGCTCAAGCATCTGCAAGCGGTTAAGTTCCCTCGCCTCTGTTAGGAGTTTCTCTTTCTTTCCTGGTGGTCCTCTAAGCACTTTCACAGCAACCCCATAGCCCTCTTTCTGATGTACTCCACGGTAAACTGTACCGAACTTTCCTTTACCAATAACATCATTCTTGTTTACTATATAGGCGTCAATAACCCATGAATTCTCGCGACGCACACGATGTTGTTGTTGACTTTCTTCTCCTTCTTGATGCTTCTCTTCTCCTTGCTGCTGTTTTTCTTCTTCTCCTTGCTGCTGTTTTTCTTCTTCTCCTTGCTGCTGCTTTTCTTCTTCTTGTCGCTGCTGTTTTTCTTCTTCATGTCGCTGCTGTTTTTCTTCTTCTTGTCGCTGCTGTTTTTCTTCTTCTTGTCGCTGCTGTTTTTCTTCTTCTTCTTCTTCTTGATGTACATCTACCCCTGCTGCTGAGATAGCCTCAGTCTCCAACGCCCCCGGCCGGTGCACGACTGTCACTACAAGCCGCACGTCCCCTCCACTCACTTCAAACGACTTGAGCAGCCGGACGGGGCCCGGGCAGTAATCCCGCAGCCACACCGGCACCTCCTTTTCTTCTTTTTCTTCTTCTTTTTCCGTTTCTTCTTCTTTCAGTTCCTTCTCTTCTCCGGTGCTCCTCCTCTCCTCCACGCCGATGAGGACCTCCACACCAGCCGTGGGGTCGCGGCCGGAAAAAACAGCGCCGTGGGAGTTGCGGGCGACGGGGTGCGTCCAGTCGACGGCGCTGGCAGTCAGCCGCAGCTCCAACGCCCGCCAGGGGCCGTCCACACACACCGGGGGACGATTGCCATCAGGGGCATTTTTACTGTTGAGATAAGTCTCGGGATTCTCAACATTTTCACTGTTGCCACTAATACTACTACCACTACTAGTACTGCCACTGTTACTATTATTGTTATCATTATTATCACTATTATTATTATGATCACCTCTATGTGTTTTACATCTGCGCTTTTTATTCTTTTTCTTGTTGGTGTTGTTTGGATTATTGTTGCTAGCATTGCTGCCTCTGTGCAGCTGATCTCCTCCCGTAGTTATACACGTCTCACTGTTGATTTCCGGTATGGCGTTCACACCTTCTTCATTCTCTTCCATGAAGATTAAGGTTCTATAAATATTTCCCAACCTTTTTTCTTTTTTTTCCCTTCTCGCCTTTTGTCAGAGTTTCTCCCTTTTTTTTTTTTTTTTTCAGGGTATATCAATATATCAATATATGAATATTATGTACAGGAACGTCTATTTTCCTTTTCTCGTTTTTGTCTTTGGATGCAGAGAAGAAAAAAAGGAGAAGAAGAAGCAAGAAATATACTAATAAATTGATATCATCATACAGACAGAAAGACCAAGAACAACAAGAAAAAAAAAAAAACATCACAGCAAAACAATAAAAAAGAGAAAGGAAGATTAGAGAGAAAAAAAAACAAAAAAAAAGAATAGAGAAGAAAGAAACGGCTCGCAGAACCAACACATCTAGACCGTAGGTAGAGAAACCCAGAGCAAAAGAAAGAAAAATAATAACAATAATAATAACAATAATAACAGTAATAATAATAACAATAATAATAATAACAATAATAATAGAATAGAGAAACGAGAAAAAAAAGAAAGAGAGAATGAGTGAGATAGAGAGAGAGAAGAGAGGAAGTGGAAAAGGAAAAAGAAAAAAAAAAAAAAAACGTTTAACAATAGAATCAGGGGGAAAGAGATAAAAACAATGAGGTAAAACAAAAAAACGATGGATGTGTGTGGGGGGAAAAAAAAGAAAGTTTAATTCCCTCACGCTGTTTTTTTTTTTTCTTCTTTTCTTTTCTTTCCAGTG
>NW_021639854.1:287794-288488 GCF_002087225.1 Trypanosoma theileri | reverse complement strand
TTTTTTTTTTTTTTTCTTAACGAGATCAATATGGTGTATATTTCATTTTCCTCAATCTCTTCTTTCATTCCTTCACTGAATTACTCATCCTCTACTAAACCCTTTTTATTGGCAGAGTGAGAAGGTTACACGCATATGGGATACACACACCTTTTCTCTTTTTTTTTTTTTTTGAAAACATGTGTGATGTACTTTGGTATCTTTTCTTTTTTTTTTGTGTTTTTGTTTGTTTGTTTCTTCTTCTTTAGTTTCATTTTTTTTTTTTTTTTTTTTCGCTTTTCTCTTCTTTCTTTATTAGACTCTTAACCTCTTTCTCCCTTTGACCCCATCCCCACTCTTTTGATTGTTATTCCTCATACATAAATACATACAGATGTACATATAAAGACAAATCGTCTCCCCTTTTTTTTTTTTTAATCTCTTCTTCCATTCTCTTCTCTTTCTTTCTTTTTTTTTTTCTTTTCTCACTCTTTCTTTCTCTCTATTTCTTTCTCTCTCTCCATATCTCTCTTTTCCTCATGTATCACTCACTTGTATTAAAGAGCCGTATGGACAGAACTGTCCACGGTGCGCAAAAAGGGTTATTTCTGTTGCCAATATTAACGTTGAAGTGAGCAAAATTAAATAATAATAATAATAATAATAATAATAATAATAATAATAATAATAATAATAATAATAATAATAATAAAAG